>NC_041396.2:201013725-201313725 GCF_900747795.2 Erpetoichthys calabaricus
ACCTGGTGGTCAGGCAACCCACATAACCCAGCCAGGCTCAGCCCAAAATGACAATGTGGAGAAGTCTTGTGGGCTCATCACCTGCAAGACAGAGTGTGAGGGTTGGGTGCAGTGCCAGTTTAGGGGAAGGCCTGTGGGAACATTACTTCCAGCTGGTATCACCTCCACACATAGCATGGGTTCTGAAACCAAACTTCTTAAAAGGGGCTGGCCTCCCTTCTTTTCTGGAGTTTCCATGTATTAAATACCTTGAGCAGGTGCATGAACATTCACAAGCCTCTGGCTAAGGGCTATGTAATCTAAATTTTCTCCGGTAGCCAATAGAGTTACCTAAGATAAAGTATCTATCTATCTATCTATCTATCTATCTATCTATCTATCTATCTATCTATCTATCTATCTATCTATCTATCTATCTATCTATCTATCTATCTAAGTGCAGCTACAAATCAGAGAGGAAAATTCTGAGTGTTTTTGTGCATATGCTCCAAGCAGCTGTTTGGAATATTCAGCCTTCTTGGTGAAAGGGTGTCATCCACTAATTCGGTAGTCTTGCTGGGTCACTTCATTGCAGAGGAATGAAGGAGATATCTGGAAGGAAGTGATTAGCAGGAATGTCCTGATGGATCTGAACCTTCATTTTGAATTGTTATTGGCTTTCTGTGCTGGTCATGGATTTTTCATAACAAAAAACATGGTTGAACACAGGGAGACTAATAGGTGTACCTATCGATGAAAGACTTCGTAGTAGTGTCTCCTGACTTCAGGCCATATGTTTTGGACACTCAAGTTTTTTGGTGTTTGAATATTGTCATGCTTGAATCCAAGCAATGTTTAATAAACGAGAGGGAAACAACTGCCCTTATTGAAACAGTTGACGTATCTAGAGATTTTGTTCATGAGTGACAAAAAAAATGGGAGCATGAGATTGAGAAATGAATTAGAGTGACGGCAGCTGCTCCGTGGAAACTGCACCAATATGTGATGGTGAAACAGAAGCTAAGTCTAAAGCCTAAGCCTAAACTACTGGTTGATCTACATTCCCTGTCCTCACCTATGGTCATGAGTTGTGGGTAATGACCGAAAGAATGAGATTGTGAGTAAAAGTGGCAGAAACAAGGTTTCTTCACACAATGGATGGGCTGACACTTTGTGATAGGGTGAGACGTTTATTGATTCCAGTAGAGTCTCTGCTCCTCCTGATCGAGAGAAACCAAGTTTAGGTGTTTTGGGCATATTGTGAAGATGCTCCACCTAGAACTGCTCTGGGAACATCCTACTGGGTGGAGACTCTGTGGCAGACACAGGACACGTTGGAGAGATTATATTTCTTGGCTGGCTTGAGAATGCTTGGGAATTCCGCAGGAAGAATTAGAGTATGTAGCTAGGGACAGGGAAGTCTGGGCTGACCTGCCTGATCCTTTGCTGCCAAAACCCTCATTAGGAAAAGTGGTCGAGATGATGAGATGTGATGAAATGTTGTCGGTGTATCATATATTGAAATTCTAGTAAAATATAATAAAAAAAATAGTTTCCCCAAAGCACATATATGTGAGGTCTGTCACTAAATTAATGAGGTTGATTGAAAACATCCAAAGAGATATACATTTACTCATGAACTTCACAGAAGACATTTTTCAAGAATGCTTCCAGGCCAAAGGACTGACATTAGACAACATGCCATAATCTCTACAATTATATTCTCTTTCTCATTAATGACCACTTTTTATGTTTATATTGATGGGAACAGAAATTTGCCCTTCATGTCCATCCGACCATCCATGCATGCATTTTATAAAGCTTCCATTTAAGGTCAAAGGTAGCTAGGAACTAACCTTGCAACATAAGGCACATGACAAAAACCAGAATACAGCGTATATAATGGGAAAAAAAAGTAACGATTCGAGTGTTGCCCAATGTAGCGGAGTAAGAGTAGCGTTTCTTCTTCACAAATGTACTAGTAAAAGTAAAAAGTATGTTGCAGTAAAGCTACTCTTAGTTACTTAGTTAGTTAAAAAAAGTTACTCAAGTAAATGTAAAGGAGTAAATGTAACTCGTTACTACCCACCTCTGGGTAGGTCCCAGCATGAGTGTAACTCTTGAAGTGACTCTTGGCCTTCACTAAGCTATTCTGAAGTGTAGCCCTTTAAGGAGAAGTGCCCTGAGACAGCAATAGGTTCTTGGCCTTTGCTAGGGTATTCTGAAATTGCATTGTATTTTACCTGTACCCTAGCAGGGGCATTGACAGTCTCCTGGCCACTGTTGTGTTTGAAGCGTGAGTAATGAGTGAATGTCTCATAGGTAGGCTAAACAAAGGCTAATAAATTTGGCATTTTCCAGTATTAAACACTTCCACAGGACAAACCAGCTATGTATAACAACAAATATTTTTCAACTACAACACACACACAGGGATATAGGAGATGGAGGAATGGATTCAGCCACCTTAACTTTGGTTTCTTCAAAGTGCCTCCACCACACAGTTAGGTCTTCTTCAATGCTGTATGCTCCCAGCTGCTTCATTCTCTCACTCCGCACACATGTGCACTGACTGTCTCCACCTTACTCTGCACACCTGGAGCTAAAGGCAACCTGACTACCACACTATCCCTCGGTTCCATAAGTTGACACAAGTCCAGGGTCTGCCCAAGGCCTGCTGGGGACCACACTTACAGGCCCATAGCTTTAGACAGCAGGGAGACACATAATAAAGTGGTTCTTAAAGTGCTGGACTGGGTGTGCAACCCTTACTTAGGCTTTCTTCATGGGCTTTTTATTTTTATGACTTCTCTGGGAATTCCTGCAATCCATGACTTCCTGGTGAACTATACAGTATGTTACATTTTGTGTATACTTTTTTTTTTGCTTGTATATCACTGTCACTGTTAAGAGGAGGTATGCAAATAAAAATTGTATTGTTTTGTACACAATATATTATGTATGCATGATAACAAACTTGAACTGAAAAATATGTCTCCTTAGCAGGAGTATTTAAGTAATTTTTGTTCATTTTCTAGTTAAGATTCTAAATCCTTAATTGTTCTTTTATTCTCAAACAGCTGCATTTACTGCTTTTAATTAAACTTTGTGCTTTCTGCTAATTAACATTGAGATGCAAATAACAAGGTAAGCTAACAGCTAGACCAGCTCAGTTAGTCCCATTTGCACCAATATATGTGCTCTTCATAAACAATCTATTTTTATAAAATATTTGGAAAGATTTAAGAGAGAAAATTGATGGGCTGAGTAAGTACTAATTTTGTCTAGTTCGCAAAACATTTTGATGATATTGTCAAAAAAATATATAATATATGAAATGTATGATGTGGCAAAAGGAAAGCTGCATTAAACCATATAATTAAATAACGCCAGAAACTGGCTTCTGATTATGGAGCTGGTTGAAGGATGACTTACAGCCTCGGTGGCCCTCCAGAAGCAAAATTTGGGACATTTGGATTAGATGTTCTTTACTTGAATGCCCATTCTCTTACAACTTGAAAAGACTGAACTGTAGTCCTGGCTTTCTTATACTAATGTGTTGTGTTTGCAGATTTCCATGTGCATGTGTTTGTGCATGTGTGTGTGTTGATTCTTCTCTCTGCACTTTTGTTTTTCCTCTTACAACCCGAACATATGAAAGCTAGGCTGATTGGCTTCTCAAAACTGGTGCAGTATGAGTGAGTGTAAGTGTGCTTGGTGAAGGTCAGACAGCTTATATAGTTTTGGGTTCTGCCATGTGTGGTGTAGCGGGTCCACAGCTCACGTCAAAAAGGCCACTTTTTAAATAAATAATTGCCGCACTCACGGCTTAGCGAGGGGGTGTGGTATGTGTGGCTGGAAAGGTTCCCAGTTGATACGTGATGCGGATGGTCCTCACTTAAGTGCACAGGTGAGGAGTTGTCTGCATCTGTAATTGGTGCCGAGAGCTGCTAATTGCCACATCTGATCCACGTTCCCATAATAAATAGAAGCATGAGGAGGGAAAAAAGAAAAGGAAAAGTGAACGGAGGTTGCAGGAGAAGAAGGCAGGAAGTGGGGAGAGGAAAGCCGGTGCAAGAGAGTGAGAACGAGCAAGCGCAGGCTCGCAGGCAGCTGAGCAGTGAGCCTGGGTGTTTGGCTGGCACGCCGAGACCAACTGGTTGTGGTCGCTCCTGCTGAACATTTTGAGGAGCGGGAGTGACCGGAAGGAGGATGGCTCTCCGCATAAGGCCGATAAGGCAGCGGGAGTCGGGACTTGGGACATGAAAGCCCCAGCGTGAGTGCCCTGGTCGCTGGGGAGCCCAACTCACGGTCTGGTTAAGCCTACCAGAGCCAGGGATGAGCAAGGCGAACAAACGAGCAGAAGATGGTAGAATGAAGGTTAGCTGCAGGTAGGGTGGCTCCCCTGGTGCATAGCCTGGACCGGAGAAACAGGGGAGTCACCAGTAGCAGAAAGGCACTGGGCTGATTTTAAAAAGACAGCTTCCAGCCATTGTTTTAACCTCGTTGTTTTTTTTTAAAGGATTTATTTCTAACGTAATTTAACCTCCAAGATTTCACCTCTGTTTTAATAGATTATTTATTTAATGACGTATTTTTGAGACACTGCACTTATTTATTTGAACACTGTTTTGATTTTGCTGCTTTTAAATAAAAACACTTTTGCACTTTTTGTACCATCCTCTTGCTTTGTTGTGCCTCAATGTCCTAGCTCATCGGTGACATTACCGACGGTGTCGGGTTCAAGAGCTCCCAGAAGTCAGATGAGAGCAGTGGAGCTAACCTGCATCGTCACACCATGCTCTCACGCTGCCCGGATTCTCTCTCATAATACTCTACAAGTAAAAATGTACAGCTTAATTATGTTATACTAGTCATTAAGCCCGTTACAATAATGGGCGCTAGAACAGTAGTGCATAAACATTAGTAGGAACAGTCTATATTAAATGGCAAGGGACCTTAATCTCATTCTGTTTGTTGGTCGTATTTTTCTTTCTTTCAGCCTTTCTTTTGTTGATGCTTACTTGCTGAGCTGACCATTCTTCGTGGGCTGCCACCATGTTTTGTGTGTCTTTAATTTTCTGTGACAGTAATACTGTCTTGTACGTCCGCTGGCTTGAACGTCTGTAATATACCTTTAATTTTCTCTGGCGATAATATAGGCGTGCGCGTCGGTAATATGCCTTTAATTTTCTCTTGACAGTAATACTGGCTTGTATGTGGCTGTAATATGAGTCACTGTATTGTGTACCTTTAATTTCCTCTCGCAATAATACTGGTTTGTACTTCCGTAAAACGCCTGTAATTTTCTCTGACAGTAATATCGCGCATTGCACCGTGCCCCACGCATGCACACTTCACCAGAAGACACACACACACGGACACCTTGGTACACACAGGGATTTTATTAAAGACGATTAGCTCCTCTACAGCATGATTACCTGGCTATCCATTTCCCATTGCAGGTGGCCCAGTATGTGTAAGCACACCTTCTTTTCCAGGGCCAAATACTATTACAACCCAGTTCTTTCTAGCTTCAGTTGTCTACCCATACAACTTATCTGAACAACGTCACAAAAGACAGACCACCCTTATCATAGTGTTCCTTCATTGCCATCGATGACAGTGAAGTCAGTGAAGTTATTCTTAAATTCAGAATCTATTTTGTTCATGACTCAGACATCTGATGTAATCTGCTCTGATTTTACTGAAACAGGAAAAGCTTAACTTAAAGTAATTCTCAACTATTTTGTCATAGAGTCCATCCAGTTTTGCAATATCCTCCCTTTTTAATGGCAAACTGGAAATGCTTGATCTCTCTAACCTCATTTTACGCTGAAAAGGCAAATAAGAGAGGATGACATATTAAAGTTTAGAAATGGAAGTACAGAGGAGCAAAATGACAGGATTCCTAGAAATGTCAAATCAGACTATATGCTGATCTCAAGAGCAGTTGAAAAGAGAAGATGTATCTTTTAGCAAAGAACAGTAGGAGTAGAAGCAAGGGTCTGTCACACAAGTTATTTGGGATCATGACCTAAAACAAAATGAAGACCAGAATTGTCAAAAACAAATTTGAATTCTTAGCCAGAAGAGTTTTACCTAAAGAGTTTTATATAGTAGTCTGCATGAGCACTAGGCCAAAGTTCAGACACCTTTGATGTTGTATGATTTTATGGTCTGTATTATATTCAGTAAAACTTGTTTTATGTTAATATTGTATTTTGACCTAGTTTTAATATTTAATTGTTATTTTTGATGAGATCACCATTTCACCATTTTTGTGTGACCATCGCCATGTTGTTGTGAGTGACATCTTCCTATTGTTACCACATGACAGCCAGAAGCACAGTCATAATGCCAGCAATATATAAGATTATAATGAGCCATCACTGATGTTTTAAGTTTCTGGATATTTAAAATCAAATTTGTATTGAGTTTGTGTAGTGAAGATAAAAGATTTCAAGCATTGATGAATATCTTCTGACTTCACTTGAGGAGCTAGACCAAAAACTAAATGTACAGGAAGGATTAAGGCAAAGTTGGACAGAAAAACATAAAACACACAATTTCCTTTTCTGTAGGAAATATTCTAGGGAAGGTATTGAACTTAGAGCAATGGATTCTTTTTCTAACACAATATAATAATGTTCTCTTTTTTCTGCAGGTAATGCCACTTTAAATCTGAAAGAATTTCAAGTTAGGTTTATTAGAACTACAGTACATGTGTTCAGTGTGAGTGAATGTTGATGTTTATGGTGTTTATACTTGACTCCCATCGCCGCCGCGTATTCTTTAGCTAAAACTCCCTAAACCGTTTCCCATTCATTCTCTATGGTAGTGCTAAACCACTACTGATGCAATCTATTTTCTGCCAGGGGGTGCTGTTCTGCGCTTTTTGCCACTTTCCCTGCGTGCAGCGTCTGCTTTCGTTGACGTGCTAGGCGTTTTGCGTTTATCTTTTTTCTTCTGCCTTTGTTGACGTGCTGTTTTTTTTTATTTTTTCTTTCTTAAGTAAGTAAATCGTTAAGTTTAAAATTTCGATCGCGCAGTTATTTCTGCTGATTAATTCATGATTTCATTATTTATAGCTAATACTGTTACCAAGTGTCTCTCTAGTGCCTTTCACAACTACATGTACTCTCAATGCAGTGTCTGTCGATTAATAAACAGGCTGTAGCATATCTGTCTAGTGCCTTTGCTGTGTTTTATATAGCGCCTATTATACAGTGAATTCCCTGTCGATCTGTTTCTGCCTTTTATATAGTGGCCTAAGAAAGAAGTTTTGATCATTTTTTTTTTTCAGTGATTGGAGAATAAAAAGACGTCTTGATCAATCTCTGTGAAGAATGTATTCTGCTAAATAGTTTGCCATTATCATTTAGTTAGCTATTTCACACAAGTAAGTCCCGGTAAGCTTTTTTTTTATACAATTCGTTATCCAGTTTATTTGGTTAAAAGTGCCCACAGCCATGTATAGTTATTTAGTGTGCTATATACATTTATAATAAACTTATAAATAGTATGTATGTGTATGTGTGCAATATCTATACAAATGTGTATGTATGTATGTGTAGATTCCTTTAAATCATCATTTGTATAGTACCTACTTGATGGTTTTCATTTTTCCATGAGAGGGAACATTTATATTTACTAGACTTTCTTGCACTTTCTCCCCTTAGGTCAAAATGCAGAGGAGGCCAACAATATTTTTTCCAGGGCGTGTGAAAGTGACTTTTCTTAAAGGCCCATTAGGCTTTTTTGCGCCAGGAACCATCTAAGGAAGCAAAAACACTAAAGGACAACCCACAGTTGACGGACAAGTCTGCCCCACTGAAGCAAGAGACTGTCTGAAGAAATGCCATCAGGATTGTCTTAGAAAGAGGGGGTGATTCCACTGACAAAGTGGAGGTACTTGGGGAGTATGTTCTCCAGGTTGGAAAGTAAAAATTCAAGTCTTTTAGGTGGCTTCTTGAAAATGATGTAGGATATGCAGTCTAAATCATTCAAAATATTCAGAAGGAAAGAGACAAGGGAGTCTTCTTTGAAGGTATAAACAGCAAGGACAGTCTTCTGTCATTTGAGGAATATGCACTCAGCTTTCAGGAGATAAAGTCTCTTCTGGATTATGAAGCAGAGAGACCAACTCTTCCAGCATCTTCAGAAGATGAAAACCTTGTTGGTTTTGGTGTGAGAGGGAAGAGCACCTGGAAGCAAATCTGGGAGGGCAGGGCAGATGGTTATGCAGCTTTCATCATGGCACAAAAATGTGCAGAAGGTACAAAAATGCACCATTTGCAACTGTTGAGGAAAAGCCAGGCTGTAGTCACACCATCTTCAACTACTCATCCATCCATCCATTTTCCAACCCGCTGAATCCGAACACAGGGTCACGGGGGTCTGCTGGAGCCAATCCCAACCAACACAGGGCACAAGGCAGGGAACCAATCTACTGGGGAACCAGTCTACTGAATCTTTGCCATCCAATCCAAGTAAACTGTCTGGTGGGTATCCTAAGTAATGCTAAAATCCTACGTTATTTCACATATATGGACATTTAATTCCAAGTCTATCATTTTTATTGTGTGTTTGTCCATGATGATTTTTTCTGTAGGGCTCTGTATGTCAATACACTTATTTATTTATTTATTTATTTATTTATTTATTATTTAATCTAGTGTTTTTTTCCCTTAGGAATGGATGATGATGAAGAATTGGAGAAGGCAATGCTAAACATACCAACTTCATTACTCCTGACCCAATATGGTAATCGATATGATACGTATAGCACTACAAGTGTTAGTTGTTTTCAGTCTTTTTTTTTGGTGTCCACTAACCACTTTCCACCATTTTGATTTTTAGAAGCTGAACCACAACTCCTGGTGCCACCAATATCAATAGAAAAAGGTTTTTCAGCATAAATTCAGATATGAAGACCAAAAGATTAATTTATCCGTTCAATAGTTTATTATTTTGGTCATGTTCTGACCATGTTCAACTAATAAAGTTTTTTTGTTCATGTTCCACTAACAATATCAAAAGAACAAAATTATTAATTTCAAACTATGAGGAGGGTAAGGGTTATTTTATTGTTTTGTATGTTCAAGTGTTCTAGTGCTTTATCTGCTGAAGTAAGCTGTGGACATCCACAAGACGTGTTGTAATGTAGGTATAGCATGCTGGATTTTCTTATCACATTTAATTGAGCAGACAACGCATGAGGCAGCTTACATCGACAATTTTCAAACATTTTTTTCAACTTTGATAACTGCTGTTTCTTTATTTTTTTGGTTTCCTCCCAGGTGATTCCACTCCATGTGTGACTGTGTCTAAACCACCTGATGAAGTACCTAGCTCTGTGCATTCAGTACTGTTAGATGGTAAACTTGATTCTGCTTTTTTGGTAATTCTAAAAAAAATAAAAGCCTACACATTATTTTATGCAAATCAAATGTGATTTTGCATCTACATAGATCCAGTTGTAAAGCAACCAGTGCCCATTCCTACAGAGCTGCTGTGTCTTGTTCAGGAGCCAGCTGCAACTCGGCTTGAAGTGTTGTCAACATGTAGGTCACCAGTTCACTATAATTTACAAAGTTCTCATATTCTGCTTGTCTATTGTTGTAATTTACTTGTTTCTTCCCTGTAATGTTCTTCACTTCTTTTCTACTCTGTACAGCAAGGACAATACATTCCACAACTGCCACTGCGTCTAGGACTCCATTAAGGCACAAGTCCAAAACAACTGGTAAGTATGAACTCTAAATAAAACAGGCTTTGAAATGTTACCATTTCCTATAGAATTCCATAGTCACATAAAACCTTCTATGGAATTTCTTCTTAGGATCTTCAGTGCCTCAACAGTCTTCACCTCTCCTGCAAACCCAGGGCTCAGAGTACGTTCGCAAGGATTTAGTCCCTTTCTTCTTTTATTGTCTCCACTTACCAGTATACATATAACACCACTTAACAATGAAAAAATTAATATTTATGTTTGGGATTACAGGTGGTTCTGCCCCTCTGCAGTATCCTGGGTATCCTGGATCATGATATTAGTCTATGGAACTGCTTCCTGCAGCAGAAGGTCTGGATGAAAACAGAGCTGGAATCGATGGGGCTGTGGCCCAGCTCCCTCCCTGTTTGCCACCCAATGAAGATGGTGTCTTTGTGGCGTTTCCCACCTCAGCCTGAGTTGATAGACTGCACTTTTGAGCTTCCATCGCCCAAGTACTTTCAGCTTCACCCCTTCTTCATCTTGAAGCCTGAAAATGACAACTTGATGGGCAGGCTGAGGAACAACTATGTTCTGCCATGTCTTCAGGGTTGTTCACAAACACATATTGTATGAGCAGGTGTGGGCAGGCCTCGTGTTGTTGTTGGCATCAATGGACAATACTACCTGCTTGCATCAAGACTCTCCTGCAGGGCATGTAAAAAATGCTGGTATGCTGACAATCCACAGTGGTTAGAAAAACTTCCACAGAGATTCACCAACATTTTGCCTGCCATTGTAACATATAAGAATGCCATCTGCAAAACTGTGATGTATGAACTAAGGAGAACAGGAAAGTCACCTAATGATATGGCTAACCAGATAATGGAAATGATGCACCTTAAGTACGA
The DNA here is from genome assembly GCF_900747795.2 of Erpetoichthys calabaricus. Taxonomy (NCBI): domain Eukaryota; kingdom Metazoa; phylum Chordata; class Cladistia; order Polypteriformes; family Polypteridae; genus Erpetoichthys; species Erpetoichthys calabaricus. The sequence continues at coordinate 201,024,328 of NC_041396.2, forward strand.
GCGGGCTCACCTGACCTACCTCCTTAGCTGTCAGAATATCACGGATGCTGAGAAAGGCCTGTATGGTCAGAGAACCATCAGTGAGTTTCTCAGGGGGGAAAACAAACCAGCTCCTTTTGGTGGATGTGAGGACTCTGATGGTTGGTGTGGAGTATCAGTCTCTGCCTATTACCTAACAGACTGCCTTTTATATGAATACAAAAGGCAACAGCCTGCCATAAAAAGGCTCCTCCAAGGCATCTTTGACCAAGCCTTACACTCAGACCACACCAGGAAAGTCGCCAGAAAGGTCACATTCACATCTGAAACCATGTCCTCTTACGCAGTGATGAACGAGAACTGGATGATCCTCTCCTGGATAATGGTACAGTCTGAGACAGATAAGTTTTTGGAGCCCATGTACCAGGGTTTGGCTAATCGGTACAGAATTGCTGAGGTTGACAAGGCTAACTTCCAGTGGGTAGACAGGTGAGGGGCAGTAGCCATTGTTTTCTATTTATCTACGAATGTGTCATTTGGAATGAAAGTAATTTAAATCAATGAATGAGACATGTAATATGCAGACCATAGAGTGTGGGTTTAGACATGTATAGACTAATAAAGAGTCACAGGATACAGTACATCTTTACTGCATAATTCACATTTTTTCTCTTTTTGAGTTTTTCAGGCACTGCTGTTCAGCCTTCAGGGTTGCAGAATCGCTGCAATTGGAGCACCTTGACTAGAATGCCTGGAAAACAACTGAATCTATTGTTGCCCAAGTCATACATGGCTATCTACTGAACAGATGTGCATCAAGAACAATATACAACAGAAACATTATCATCAAACTGGATTTGTTCCACTGTATGAGGCGAATTCTTTGAGAGTGTGTCTCTGAGCATCATGCCCTTTACATCTCTTTTTGCCAGTTCCTCTCTGCCGCATTTTCTGTTGTGGATTAGGAAGACCTGCAGTGACTCAAGGATGCCTACACGTTCTGTGGAATTCATCCAGCAAATCCCACCAAGCAACATATCCGTGAGCATTGTAGGATATAGATACCACAGCCAGATGAGCTGGTGAAGAGGGTTGAGGAAGTGTTCGAGCATTTTTACCTAGCAAAGGATCCAAATGACATATACCTGTTCAAGCCATCTATGCTAAAGTCTTGGAGAATTCAGCGAGTGCACATCCATCGGGGCTGCCTCAGTGATCCCGAGCTTCCAGGTTGCATACTGTACAGGTATGGTGGGACTGTGCAGTTGAACCATGTTCAGGGTGAGAGTGCCAAAGTTCCTGTCTGGATCCCCATCAGAGGACCATCTCAGCAGGAGGGCTACCATTTCCACCAGTCTCACTGGGTCACTAGAACACAAGTATTCTCCGAGTTATTCCAAGCTCAAGGAATGACAGGTGTTGCTTGGTGGAATTACCAGCGCTTGGTGGACCTGCAGCAGCCCGGTGTTCTCCTACCAGGTGTTTTTGACCCAGCACTAATTTCAGAGCTGAATGCAGCCTCCAAAAGAGTAACTGGGGAAGAAAAATATCCTGCCCTTCATCTTTCTGACAGAGACACAGGAGAGAGATTTGGTCTTGAATATATAGAGTCAGGATATCGGCCTGTTGTTCTTGACTGGGAAAAACACAAGAAGAAAATGGAGTCCTCTGTCCTCTTTGAGACAGCCAATGAGGGCAGCTCTACCACTGTCCAGGCATTTCCTTCACCACCAGCTTCCACCGGACCATCTGTACTGTTTCAGTTTCCTCCAGTTGCTGACATAAAAGCGGAAGTGTTACTATGCAGAGATGATGATTCTCTTTCCAAAACAGGTAAATTCATTACAAAGACTGTAAGAGACTAACTATACCTATTTTTTTGCAAGTTTATGAATATTAATGGTCTCTTCTTTGTTTCAGAACCACCCAGCAAACCATCTCTGCCTTTGCTGTCATCACCAGCAAGTGCTCGCACTGGACCAGTGAAAACTGGTGGAAGGGTGTTTGTCCTTAACCACAGACGCTGGACATACCAGATGAAGGAAGTCATTGACAACCTTATCGATAAGTATCATGGCCAGAAAGACCTGCTAAAACTTGTGGACCATGATTATGCTATGCTCCATTCAACAACAAGTGTCCATATTGACAGATACATGAAGTATCTGTCCAAAATGAAGAACGTTAGCTCTTCTTTGAACATGAGCCAGGAGAAATTAATAGAGACACAAAGATTGTGGCACAGTTTAACTGAGGGTAGTCACACTGCCCATGTGCCAGTTGTGACTATGTCCCCTGTCATTGTTCACCCCCCTTCAATTTCTCCTGCTGTTCCACTGTCACAGGATTCAATTGAGAGAATTGTGCATGAAATCCTAGAGAAACAACAGCAGCAGCAGCACCAACAGCCCCAAATACACAAGAAAAGGACAAAATCTTGTCTTTCATGTGGTCAGCCAAAATCAAGATACAAAAATGATGGCTCTTCAGTTCATTTCTTTTTACCAGCAAGTCCCCGTCCGTTATTTCTATTGTTCTAATAAAGTTTTTAAAATGTATGGATCAAAGGGACTGGTAGATCTGAAAATGCAATTTAAAGATTTTGCAGAAACAGAGTTCTTTCAGCGGGAACTAGATGCCACAAGGAAGAGAATAGAAGAGAAAGGACAACTGAAATGGAAAAGGCCTGATCCGCAGACTCGGGGTCACATCTGTCAATTTTGCCAGTTGCAGCTGTTTTATAAGGATAAGGGGATGGAAAGACAGATGACTTGGAAAGAATTCCAATCATCAGCTTTTTATGAAACAGAGAGGAGGAGGTGGGAGGAGGAAAAGAGGGAAATAAAAAAAAAGAAATAGTTTATCGAATAATTGGGAAAATATACTGACTTTCTTTGTTGAACCTCTTTGGTTCTCCTGAGTCTCTCTGTATAATTGTGAGGAACATTTATAGGGTTGTGGTTTAGCAAAGAGCTGAAAGTTCACAAGTCTTTCACAAATTTTATAAAACTGGTAATCTGCCTCATGCTAAATATGTTTCAATAATTATGTACATGTTTTTTTTTCTGTTGTTGAAATATTTGGTTTAACTTTTTGTGAGAGACATTTTTTCATTATTAAAGTAAAAATCATTGCTATGGTACAAAAAATGTGTCCTGTATGTTTCAGGGTGAGATTTCACCCCAGTCTTACCCCAAGCACCTTACACATTAAACAATTCGTTAAAAAAAAACTCCATTATTGTTGTCTGGAATGTATTTCTTTTTGACATAAGTCTCTTGAGTTGTAAAATACATATACATTATATATAAAACGAAACTACTATATAGCTAATACTGTTATGCATCTGTCTAGTGCCTTCTCTGTCTGCCTATTATATAAGTGCCTTCCCTATCTATCCATTAATCTAGTGCCTTTCACATGTAAATGTACTCTCACTGCCTGCTTGCCTTTCTGCAGCACCTGTCATATAGTGCCTTTCACATCTATCTATCTATCTATCTATCTATCTATCTATCTATCTATCTATCTATCTATCTATCTATCTATCTATCTATCTATCTATACCTCTAGCTGTTTTTTTTCTCCTGACAGTTTTATATCTTCTATTATACAGTGCCTTCCCAGTTTATCTATCTAGTAACTTCTCTGTCTGTGCATTATTCAGTGATCTGTCCGACAGTGTATGTCTTACAGAACTTAAAAATAAGAACAGTTATAACGACACTTGTTCATGTTAATTGCAGTCTCAATTTTTATTTTTTTTAAAAAGAGCATCCTACATCTATTATACAGTGACTGTGTCAACTGTGTCAATTATCCGTGACTGGCCAGTCAAGGTAAAGTGAGACTTCTTGTACGTGCACAAGCTGCCTTGTTCTAATGTTATTTTCTATCAACTGTGCTATTTGGAGGGTAAGTAAATATGCAGAATTATACTGTCAGTGTACAGTCAGTATATCTTGTCATTGTAAGTAGTTTGAACTGTTTAAACATTCATGTTACCTACTGTAGGTATTGGCTTCAAAAGCGTTGTTGTGAAAAACTGAGATTTGGAACTTTGTGTTATTTTTGCATCTTTATTTTGTAAAGATATTTATTTTTACTCATTTTTTATTCTCTTATTTGGAAATAGCAAAACTTGCACATTATTTTATATTTTTGTCTGTCTTATTACAACATTTCTAAAAAATAAATCATTTATTGTGATCAAATAGTTGCTCAGTACTTGAGTAGTCTTTTCACCAAGTACTTTTTTACTCTTACTTGAGTAATTTTTTGGATGACTATTTTTTACTTCTACTTGAGTAATATTATTTTAAAGTAATGCTACTCTTACTTGAGTACAATTTTTGGCCACTCTACCCACCTCTGGACCTACCAGATTATGTACCGTTGAAGCGGCTGCACAAATCAAACACAGTGATATGAACGAAGCTTGCAACTACAGCTACAAAACCTTATCGGGGGCTAGTAGCTGTCTACGTTATCATTATTCCTGAAAGGGTTGCACAATTCTAACAGAACAAGCACATCGCGAACCTAACCAAACATGCAACACATACTCCAACAAGCCAAATTGCTACCTTTGAAAGAATTAAAACATATAATGAATCACTTGAACAAGCACACTGCGGCAAATTATATCAATAAACAAGGCAAGTTTCAGTTAGTAAATATTCAAACTTTAATTTAATCATTACTTATGATTATTCGCATAGAAACCAGGCATTAAAAGCTAGAAGGAAACATACATCCTGAACAATTCAAATCAATGTCCATATGGCAAGCTTGGCTTTAGTGTAACCAGAAGGGAAATGTCTGTATATACTGTATTAAAGAGTCCATTCTTCTTAATACAACTGAGGAATTCTTTAAATGTATGCACCTCCATGGTGCAGCCTTGACCTGCTTTTTTCATTGGGGCACAAATAAGATGGGGCTGCACTTTCATAGCATGATAGTTTGGGGTGGCTTCAAGACTGCCTATATCTTCTCTGTCTCATATCAACAATGCACTGTCATTCCTCCATTTCCTCTGCCTCACATTTCCCTCTTTCAAAAGCCAATGTGTCTGCATCTCTCAATAGCCCTATAGCATTTTTTATATTGTGGCTTGATGGATTTTGTTAGTAAGTGACATTAGTAAAAATCAGACTCTTGATCTTTGTTACCTGTCAAACTGAAGTTATTTTAAGTTAATTATTAGATAGAAGTTAAACAATAAATAATAATAATGCATTTTATTTATATAAAGACCCCAAAAGCCCCTGTCTCACATTTTCTTACAAGCATATACATACTGATTAGTTTATTTGAGCTTAAACACAGATAATAATGCTTGTTCTTAAAGTTTGCTTTTCATGTGCATATTTTCCATGGTTCCCATCTAGTCTAATTTTCTGCAGCCCAGAATTAAAGCATTCTGTAAAAATTCAGAATTTATTCCCATCAATTATTTAGCAGAGTCTAACAGACCCCTTATCTTACGGTGTACTCACACAAGGCACCTTTTTTCCGTACCATGCCTGAGCACAATTGTCCCCTATCCCTACTCTGGTATGCACTCACACTGTGCTTTAACATTCTGGGCCCAGGCACACTTTCATCATGACCATACAACTTTGTGTAAAGCCAAAACAAGATCCAAGCATGGAGTGACAGCATGCATGTCAAAATGATTTTACTTATTTTGTGATTGTTTCAAAGTCATGTAGGGCAGGATAACACTTTTATCATCTTACAGATTTATTGAGTGTGCACCGCAGCATTTTGCTGTTAATTGTGTTGCACATACAAGATGAGTTTTATGGAGACAAATGATGATAAGGGAGGAATTTGCAATCATTTCTTGCCAACTACACTTCACATCCATCTGTAAGGTGAGAATAAAAGTCTTTTTTTAACTCAAATGGTACCAAATGAAATTAAAATTACACTATCTGCAATGTCACATCATTGACCTCATGTCTATTTTCCATGCTAGGGTACGCTTAAGTAATCACACTGTTCCTGAATCCTATTGATCCGTGCCCAGGCACACCTCTTCCAAGCAAAGTTATTATAGTTTTGCTTTTTTAAATTAGTTTTAATTTCTATATTATTCTGATCTTACTTGGAAATTCAATTTAGTTTTCCTTCATCATGTATTATTAGTTATAATTTAGTTTTTATTTCAGAAAGATGTTTCTATTTTATTTTTATATATATTAGTTTCAGTTTCATTTTAGTAATTATCATATGGTTAAAGAACTACTATGGAGTTTAGTTTTGTGTCACAATCAGACAGAACTGTACACTTAATTAGTTTAAAAGCTTACTGCACCACATGGTTTACTGTCTGGTTTTGTTTTTGTTTGTTTAAAACAAGCATAATAAAAAACATACTGAATATGAACAAATTTATGTAATTGCATAATTTTTAAAATATTTTCTATATCATTTGTGCTGAACAAACATTGCACTGAATGTTGGTTTGTTTCATCTTTTCCTTTTATTGCCCAGAATGGGCCAATCTGTGATGAAATTTAGGTGAATTTTAAGGTTTGAGTGCTTTTTCTCTGAATGTCTACAGCACACAACATATCCTGCTCCAAAACAATGTGCTTACAATTAATGCCTTCAATATTGCATTCAAAAACCTCTCATACAGGGCTTTGCTATTTTATACCAGCCATATTGATTTCTGTTTCCATCTCAAACACATACAATTTATAGACTGAATTTTTCCAACTGACAGGTGTGATCATGAAAATCATGGGGGCTTAGGAAAAACAGGGATCTTAGTCTTGAATCAGTGTGTAGACCTCACCTAGCTATATTGAAGAAAACAAAGAAAAATAACATGTAGCGTCAAGGTAGGGGCTGTGAGACTTAAATAGCCAATGCAATAAGAATAGTAAACCCAAATGAGCAGAGTAAGAGCAGGTAACTGGAGTATGGATAGCCACAAAAAACAGAAACTGCATCTGTGATTAGGAGCAATATATATATATATATATATATATATATTTCAGGGTTCCAGCCTATTGCAATAATACTATCTAATGCAATAGGTATGACATGGTTGATGTTAAGAACAAAAATAGTATGATATTTCAACTATCCAATTCGAGAGAGAGAAAGATTGAAAAGAGGGAGACAAATATTTTAAAACATAATTATGCCACCAAATTATTTTCACAATATTAGGTACTTTCAGCTGTGGATGTAAAACTTAAAAAAAGATAAATTAATAAATACAGAATACATAAAAAAACATGTTAGCAGGTCTAGTTTTTCGTCAATTGGCAGATTCTCTTCGCCAACTTACCTACAGTTCAGTAGAGACATTAGCAACTCAGGAATTTTACAAGGTTTGTATCACTTCATTGTTAAATGACTTTTTAAAACAAAAGTGATGGGTCAGCAACATTATGCTGATCTGGTATGCTGACCTTGTTAGTCTCATGCCATCATTTATGAACAGACTGAAATTCTGTAAGAGATTATCTGTATCTAATACTTCTCTATCGAGCCCCAGAGATACAGTGAACGGCAACTTTGAAAGTTACCGAGCACATTCAAAGCAAAACCGTCTATCATGCTATCTCTATAAGCTCCTGAAGAACTGTCACTGCTATCAGACAGTAAATCGGTTTCTTTGTTACATGTTTTACACTCCCGTATTTAGCTTTTTCTGTCACTGCAAATGCTTTGTCAACACCCACCCTCCATTACCAGCCGCCTATCTATACTGAATGAATATATGGAGCGGCTCATGGTGGATGACTTTCTGTTTTAGAGTTAAAAGTTGTAATGGTTAAAGTCTGGTGGCAGGAATATTTATTCAAATATGAAATTCTTATTAATCTATTTGAATTAATTTCAGGACCCCTGCAGCCCAGGTTAGCCCTTGTGTAAGTCCAGTTGTTACGAAAACTAAAAATATATTTAGTAAATTATTCTATTTCAGTTCGTTTTTTCAGCTACTTTAATAGTTTCTTTTAGTTTAAGTTTTACATTTCGGTTTTGTTAATTATTTTATTTAAGTTTACGAAAAAAAAAAATTTATTAATAATTTCAGTTTTTGATTTTAGTTTTTGTTAACTATAATAACCTTGCTTCCAAGTGGGACTGAGCACGGTTGGCCTGGCATGGAGCGATCACACTAGTCAAACGAATTAGATTTTGGGGGTTACATGCAGACAAATGTGCTTATGCACAGAATGAATTGCTAGTGTGAGTACATCCTAAAGTGGTCTCAATCCTAGCCCACAATGTTTTTGAAACTTTTAACCTTTCTCATTAACCGTTCAAATACTTACAGTATCTTTATCCAGGTTCTCCATCCATTTCCTGACAACATGATGTCATTGCCTGCCTGTCAACATCTGTCCAAACCTTTTAGCTAAGCTCTTGGTTAAATAAACGCAATTAAAATTAAAGCTAATTTCTCTTATGAGGATCTATTATATTGCTTTAGTCTTGGCCACACCTTTTATTCCCTTAAAAGCTACATCTTTTCTAAATAAAACACCCAGATTAGATATTAGATCTGATTTAATATATGAAAAAAAACTTCAATTTTTAATCCCCATTACAGCTGTGCAAGAAACTGTCTTTGAGCCTACTAGTGAGAGTGCCAACAGTCCTGCACCATTTGCCAGAATGAATTAATTAAGAAAATTGTGTGGGGATGGCTGACATCTTTAATAACATTGTTTGCCTTTCTAAGGCAGTAAGTGTCTATATGTTCTGAACACAAGGCAGCAGGGTGGTTGTAATATTCTGTGCTGCTTTCACTACCCTCTGTAGTGCTTTACATTCTTGAGCCAAGAAAGTGCAGCCACTGAGTATACATAAGTTTGTGAGAATAGATTGAGAAATCTGTAGTTCTTCTGACATCTGAGGAAGTAGAGGCATTGGTATGCCTTCTTAATAGGACCCAAAATGTGTTGTGGGTACTTCAGTTTATCAGCAATAGTCACTCAAATACAGTTAAAACTGCTCAGCCTCTCCACACCACACCACCCAAAGTAGTTGGCAATGTGATCTGCTTCTTGAAGTCTATGACCAACTTCTTGGTTTTGCTGACATTAGAGGTGAGACTGTTGTTCTGACACCACTTGCAAATTCAGTATATAGTACTTGGTTCAAACTCTGCATCTGGTTGATGTATGTGTGGAGCATGTCAGCGTGGGTTCTCCTTTGGTTACTCTGTTTTTTCTCCCACGTTCATAAATACGTGCTGGTTAGGCTGAATAGGTATTTTAAATTACAGAGGTAGACCCGTGCGTGAGTTGACCCTATAACAGACTGGCACTCTACTCTGCCACAAGTTCTGCTAGAACAGGCTACATCTAACACTACCCTGAATTGGATTAATCAGAGAAATCTGTCGTGTGGTAAATTGTAAGGTAAAGTATATAAATACAGACAGTATAAAGGTAAATAATATATCAAAAGAGAAGTAAAAAAAGACTATCAAGAGCTATCAAGTCTTGAACTAGTAAAAAATTAAATTGGCTCTCAAAAGTTGAAACCTTCAAATGAAAATGGCAACACACATCTACCCAATTATATGTAATATGCATCAAGAACATTACATACACAGTGAAAGACAACTTTTGAGCTGTTATTTTTACAGATATGTATTTAAAGATAATTATATCAAGAAAAACATAGGAAGCCAAGATCAGCTGGGTTAGACAACCAAGGACTTGGAAGGTTTTTCAAGGTCTGCTTTTCATTGAAACTTTGCTCTTACTCACTGAATAATACCTTTAACAAAAATCATAATTAACTTGATTAGGGCTTTTAGGTTGATTTGTATAATTCACCCATAAGAAACAGATGAGATCAGGAGCAAAAGGTTAGTGATTTTTGCCTCTCTCTGTTTCTCTTTCATGTTTCAGCAGTCATGGCAATTTAGCCGAATGGTGAAGGAGTTAAAGAGTTAGATCTGCAATTACAAGGTTGCAGGTTCAATCTTTATTACTGACTCATTGTGTGACCTGGGGCAAGTCATTTAAAGTGAATGATCTCCGATGACATAAATATGAATTTCTACATAAAATGTGATTTAGCACACCAATAATAAAATGCTTTGAAATACTGATCCCCATGGACTGTTTGACCTGTTCTGAGTTTTACATCTAATGACATCATCACCAGCTGAGCAGAATGAGGTTTCCAATGATAAACTGCAGCAATTTGTATTTAATTTAATGTTATTAACTTAGAATACAGTATGCCTATTGATATATCTATATCTATACATTCCATCTATCTATATCAACAGATAATTGGAGGTGGAAGGAGATGGAAGAATTTTTCATTATTCATGTGATTATTGGTTGTGTTCATTAAAAGTGCTTACAAATCCATTGTTTGAACACATGACAGTGTTGTGTATTATTGTCTATTATTATCTGGAATTTGGGGCTTGGTGGTGCCCCATATATTGCTATATATAGCAATAGTAGGTGTATTAAAGCTCTTAACTGCTAGCTGTCTCTCTGTTAAACAATAAACCTATGACAAAGAAACACAGCTGCCCTTCAGAAACTCCCTATTAACCAGTATTTCAATGAGAAACAAACACACTCTTACCTGTCCCCTTTGTGGGATCAACTGCCAGCTTGCAGGCTTACTGTGCAACATGCTTCTCTCACAAGGTTTGGAACATTTAAGACTGAGCACTGGCCAACCTAGCAGCTCACTCTCCTGTCCTCTCTCCCTTAGACTTCGTCTGATCCAGTCACTGCCTCTGAGCCCACCTGATGAAGAAGACTTTGTGTTCTTTAGACCTGGACAGGGGAACTGGACTGCCACGTTTGACAGTGGCTACCTGGGTGTTTATCTTCTGACGATAATCCCCTTTTGAATAAAGTCTTGTGTCTGTACCTGCCAGTTCAGCAATAAAGAGTTTTTACCTTGGAAAACTAATCCCTTTTTCCAGTCTCCTGTGCAACTTTGTGACCCAAGATATATATGATAAATATGGTAAGATATATATGAAACAAAATATGATACAGAAAATTTTGCTCAAAAAAATAAGAGAACACTATAATTACACATAGGATATCAATGAGTGAAATATTCAAGTGGAAAATCTTTACTCTGTAATACTGTATAATTTGTAGAGAGCAAAACGATGTAACAATGGTCAATGGAAACCAAAATCACCAACCCTTTGAAGGCTGGATTCAACATCACACTGAAAATCAAAGTCAAAAATTGAAATCACAGGCTTATTCAACTTTCGTGAATTTCATCACGGCAACTCATAATGTGACTCAGTAGTGTGTATGGCTCCCAATTGCCTTTTTCACTCCCGATAGCATCTGGGCTTGTTCCTGATGAAACGGGAGGTTGTGTTCCCGGTAATCTCCTCTTAGACCTGGATCAGGGTATCAGTGAGATTCTGGACAGCCTGTAGCACTACTTGGCATTGTCAGATGCAACGGTCTGCTTATGATTCCAAGGATTAATAAAATAACAGTGGGAGGTTGAACTTTTAGTTACATGGCTCTGAAGCTGTGGAATGGTTTACCTGCTAATATAACAGGTGCCCCTTCAGTCTCAGCTTTTAAATCCCAGCTGAAGACTCACTACTTTAGTTTAGCAGACCCTGCCTAGAGCTGCTGATTAACTGCAAAATCTGCATCTCTCTTATTAGTCATAAGTACTAAAACATAAGTAATATGCTATTTTGAATTTGTTACTAACACTCACCTACTCTGTTTACCATATCGGTACTCACATGTGGCACTTGATTCCACTGCCCTACTGCCAAGTAGTTTGCCTGCCTATGTAAAAGTCATCTCTGATAAAAGAGCCCTGAAACCATCAGGTAGAAGGGTCCTTTCCTCAGATTGACCAGACCAGAACTGACTCAGCTGTAGAATGACCAGTTGGGGCAGCTTGTTGGCTGTGGTCTTCAGAACTCTGAACAAATCTAAATCCTCATGCGATATAATCTACTTTGCTTTGTAGCTTGTACTATTACTATTGTACAATTGTGTTGTATTCCTGAGGTGGCAATGATAGATTTGGCATCTAGTTCTGTAAAGAGGATTGCTTTTGTTCTGTTTTGTGTATTGTATTGTATTTACCCCCATTTTTTGACGCCCATTGTACACCCAACTTACTTGGAAAGGTGTCTTTCTCTGAATTGCCTTTCCCAAGACTTCTTCCATCTTTTCTTTTACAAGGGTTTTTTTTTTCTTGTCTTAGGGAGTCAAGGCTGGGGGTCTTTCAAAAAATTGGGCCTCTTAAAGTCCATTGCAGAAGTCCTTGTGTGATTTTGAGCGATAATAAACTTTTGTTGTTGCTTTTTATTTTAAGATGCACATTTTTGTTGAATTTTACATTTAACTGCACATCATATTCAAAGGATAACCACATACTTTTTTTACAATAAGTCAACAAACAAGCAACACAAGGTTTGTTGGCTGCTGTTTTCTTGCCAGTGGCTTTGGACTGACACACTATTTACTAAAATGTGCTGTTGCAGTAGAGGTGTACACAGGATTAATTTCATCTCACCCTCTTAATATATAAAACTTATTTCTAGAATTAGATGAATTATCACCCTGCAGAATGGGAGCTCATATGCAAAGATGCATTGTTTTATACCATGTGTGGCACATATAGGTTGCTTAGAAAGTGTAAGGAAAACATTTGGTAGAACTTTAGTTTAAGTGCTGCAAAAATGCATCTATTGCACATTTACTCTTATATAACAAGACCTTATCAAAGGTTTCCTTTAGTCAAGCTGGTCTCGTCTGTTACGGGAGATGGACGTCTGAAGCGGAGCTCTGTTAGCAGCGGTGTTATTTTTCCTCTTATTTCTTATTATCCCAAGGTATCCTGTATTTACTCAACACAAGGAGGTTCTATTACAGTATATGTAAGCATATATAAACATGAGTGGCAAGAAAGGGGCTCAGAAAGAAACAGAAAAGAAATCTAAAGCTTCATCCAAGCCTAGACAGGCATCAAGTCCAAGCTCAAGGTACGACCTTTCAGAGACTGACCTGGACCAGACAGGCAAAAGCACAGATTTCCCAGGGCCCCGCTCTGCTGCATCGTCTCCAGTCGAGAGCGAAAATGGGAGCGAATGTGCAAGTGATGCAGGTCACGATAGCTTGTCGATTCCAGAAGATCTCTTGAAACTGGAAATGGCTTTGTAGTCCGCGCTTTCATCTACTCCTGAAGCATCTGCTGTAATAGGGCTTGCCGCTTCGCCTGCATGAAAAGCCGAAATGATCTGTCCGAACTGAAGATAATGATCTCTACAATGGCCACGGCCATAAATGAGCTCACGAAAGATATTAAAGAAGATATAAAGAAAGAAATAAATGGTATGCTAAAGACAAACGAGAAGCTGCGGCTGGAGCTATAGGAGCTGCAGCAGGATAATAAAGATTTGGAGAAACGTGTTGTGGATGCTAGGGGTCGATGTTGCCCCGTGAAACCCAACAGACAAACGTCCAGGACACACGTGTAAAAGCACTAAGTATAATTTTTAATATTTTTCTAAAATAAAGTGCACAAAGCATCACACATGCCACAATTCACCAATAACAATAATCAATATTATACAATCCTCCACTCCTAGCGGCTCCGTTACACACCCTCCCAACTCCGGCTCAGCTTCCTGGGTCTCAAATAGTCCTTTATATATATTCCATGACCCAGAAGTGCTTCTCCTCTTCTTCCGGGTCAAACGCCACATCATCATTCCTCAAGCATCCCGGAAGTACTGTGGGTTTCTGTCCTCGTGACTCTGAAGTATTTCCGGGTTGTGGGAAAAGTCCCCCGGTCCTTTATGAGCTCCCCCTGGCGGCACCCAGCAGGGCTGAGAAAATGGACTCCATGTCCCGTGATGCCCTGTGGGAATCCGGGATACAGTTACCGTCCAGGGGAGCAGCCACCTAGTGTCCTGGGGGAGGCGGTGTCCTGGAAAAGCTGCCCTTCTCCACTCTTCCCGTTCTGGGACGTCCCGGCCGGATTGAGCTGCCGGCCATCTATCACAGTGTACTGTATATAATCTCTTTGAGGCAGCCTTTAAAGGTGTGATGGAAAAAATTGAGGAACACATTCAGGAAAATGCGTCTAATTTTGAGAATAAACTGAGAGCACTTGTCGATTAGTTAGAAGATGTTAAGCAGACATTCACGACTCGAATTGAAACAGCCAAACATCTGGTGGAAAAGCAACAGCTGCAAATTCAGAATGCAAAAAACTTGGAGACAGTTGCTGTGGAAGATGGATGCAGAAGGAATAATATTACAATTGAAGGTCTACCTGAGAATCGTGAAAGTCCAAACCCATTGAAATTCGTAGTTGAACTATTCTCAAAAATAATTGCAGAAGACTTTAAATCAGACACCGAGATAGCTTACCACATACAGGGATCAAATACCTCTAAACCTAGGACTCTTGTCGTGTGCTTTGAGAAATTACAATTTAAATTTAATGTAATGTCACTTATCAGACAGAAACAAGAGATTATATTTGAAAATAACCACATTCGTATCTTCCCTGATTCCTCACCCTTAACAGCTGCTGAGCGTGCCGCTTTTTAGAACATTAAACAGCACTTACGGAAAGCCAAGATCAGATACAGCCTCTTGTATCCTTCCAAACTGAGTGGACATTCAAGGCAAGCATTACATCTATACCTCTACGGAGGAAGTAGAAAAAGAACTAAGAAAACTGAGCCCGAGACTTTTCTGAAATACAAGCATGAGTCGCACCCTGTCATGGCATGGCAAAGAAGATCTTACCAGCTGTCTGATCCGCTTGCAATAGTATTGATACCGTAATTATAAATCCTTTTCCCTTCTCGGCCAATTTCTGTTTATGTTTTAATTACAATTATACACATATATGTATGTATGTGTGGAAGAAATTAAATTAGTAACTTAGTTTTTTTTTTAAAGGAGACAGTTTAACATCATATCCTTGGTTTATTGTTATTATTGTATTAGGGTTTACTATGCTTATCCAGGGCCACTTTTTAACACCATTTCCTGGGTTTACTATCTTACTATTTGAAGACTGTGTCACACACTAGCGTTTAGGAGGTGGTCAAAAAGCCTAAAGGTGAGTAAAATATCGTGAGACAAGGGGTTGTCACATGGTACAGACATAACGTTATTTCCGACCCCTTCTGATGACATCACTTCCGTTTTTCTGTTAAGATAACGTCGTTTCCTTCTCCCTGTCTCAATGTCACTTCCTGCCAGCTATTTCTTGCCAACTATTTCTTACCTCCATTTTACTTTTCTGTATAAACACGGCATTTTGTTGACTGTTATGTCTGCCGCCGGAAGTGACATAGCGGCGGCCATTTTTGGAACCCGGAAGTGTGGTGTTTACTTCTCCTTGGTTTTCCTGCTGAGAGATTGAGAGATTTGGGTAAGTACCATGTGACAATACCTTGTCTCGCGATATTTTACTCACCGTTAGGCTTTTTGACTGTCTCCTAAACACTCATGTGTGACAACAGTTAAAGATTATATTTTATGCTTATAGTTTTTGGACTGTATTGGCAATAGATATCTCAATTTTAATCTTCATACTCCGCTGCTGGGGGGCTTGTTTTGTTCTGGACATGCTCTGTCTCTAGGTATATCAGAGGACTGGGACTTTGTGAAGTGTGGTCCAGCCTCAAGTGGGGAGGCAAAATGTGGAGGTGGGGGGACTAGGGGGGGGAGAGAAAGAGAGCAAACTATTTCTAATCTATCTTTTTAATCTTTATAATGATAAGTGTCAACGTAACAATAGGCTTCATTGCAATAACGTTTGGAAAAATTGGAAATTTAGATTGAAGCTGTCTCACTTTCAGTTAAGACTACAAAATGACATCAAAAATTTAGAACCAATGTCTCCCTGAATGGACAGTTATCTTTGTGAGCTGGAATGTTAAAGGCCTAAATCACAAATTAAAGAGAAAGAAAGTACTCTCTCACCTAACAGGTCTAAATGCTAAAATACTATTTTTACAGGAGACCCATTTATTAAGCATGGATCAGTTCCGGCTGCAAAAAGACTGGACTGGCCAAAAGTTCCATTCCAGCTTTACAAAGAAAAGTAGAGGTGTGGGAATTCTTATGCATAGACAGTCTCATTTCTAGTATCAGATGTATCTGATCCTGAAGGGAGATATGTGATTGTCATGGGCAATTTATTTAACTGTAAAATGATTTTGATAACTGTTTATGCACCAAATGTGGATGATAGGGAATTCAAAATGTATTTACATCCATTCCCAATGTGAACACTCATAAAATTATAATGGCTAGGACTTTAATTGTGTTTTAAATCCAGACTTAGATAGGTCTCCTGTCACAGTGGTGATGACATCTAACACTGCAAAGACAATTACACAGTTTGTAACTGATCACAAATTATCAGACTCCTGGAGATTTCTAAACCGAAACTCAAGAGCATATTCCTTCTACTCACCAGGGCATCATTGGTACTCAAGAATTGATTATTTCTTTGTAGATAACAACTTCTTGCCTACGATTAAATCTTGCAAGTACTACGCTATTGTTATTTCCGACCATGCCCCTTTGAACTTGGAGTTAAAATCATTATGCCCCACATACTCACCTCGCAGATGGTGTCTTAACACACTTTTATTAGCAAACGAGAACTGTACAGAATTTATATCCAAACATATCAGTTTTTTTCTAGAGACAAATGCATCCTCGGAGGTCTCTGCAGAAATACTCTGGGAAACCCTAAAGGCCTTATTAAGAGGACAGATTATCTTGTATCTTTCACACAGAAATAAATTGGAAACCAAGAAGGTATCAAAGCTAATCAACAAAATTACTAGAATAGATCAAGAACATGCCAGATGTCCAAGTGAGGCACTTCATAGGAAAATGCAAGCTCTGCATTCAACTGAACCTCTTGACAACTAAAGAAACAGAACAAGTCATTTTTAAATCAAGACATGATTACATGAGAGACATGAGAGAAAGCTAATAAGATCTTAGCTCAACAAATCCACAAGCAAGAAGTTCGCAATGCAATCCCAGCAATCACCAACACAAACGGAGACAAAATCATTGACCATAAAAATATGATACACACATTTAGAGACTACTATAAATCCTTATATTCTACTGAGTTTAAAGAAGACAACATTTACAGAAGTTAGAGACAATAAAATTCTACCTCAAACTTTTTGCCAAGCATTAATCACCATCTTTCCTAAACAAACTAAGGATGTATTACAATGTGCATCATACAGACCAATTTCACTTCTGAATAATGATGTTAAGATACTCTCCAAAGTCCTAGCTAGAAGGATGGAGAAAGTGCTGCCTTCAGTAATATCACAAGATCAAATTGGATTTATTAAAGGCCGACACTTAGCTTCCAATCTTTGACACCTGTTTAATATAATATATTCACCCACAAAGTCAAACACCCCAGAGATATTATTATCGTTAGATGCAGAAAAAGCATTTGATATGATTGAATGGAACTACCTCTTTACTACCATCCATTGTCTCCCGCTTATCCGAGGTCGGGTCGCGGGGGCAGCAGCTTGAGCAGAGATGCCCAGACTTCCCTCTCCCCGGCCACTTCTTCTAGCTCTTCCGGGAGAATCCCAAGGCGTTCCCAGGCCAGTCGAGAGACATAGTCCCTCCAGCGTGTCCTGGGTCTTCCCCGGGGCCTCCTCCCGGTTAGACGTGCCCGGAACACCTCACCAGGGAGGCGTCCAGGAGGCATCCTGATCAGATGCCCGAGCCACCTCATCTGACTCCTCTCGATGCGGAGGAGCAGCGGCTCTACTCTGAGCCCCTCCCGGATGACTGAGCTTTTCACCCTATCTTTAAGGGAAAGCCCAGACACCCTGCGGAGGAAACTCATTTCAGCCGCTTGTATTCGCGATCTCGTTCTTTCGGTCACTACCCATAGCTCATGACCATAGGTGAGGGTAGGAACATAGATCGACTGGTAAATTGAGAGCTTCGCCTTGCGGCTCAGCTCCTTTTTCACCACGACAGACCGATGCAGCGCCCGCATTACTGCGGATGCCGCACCGATCCGCCTGTCGATCTCACGCTCCATTCTTCCCTCACTCGTGAACAAGACCCCGAGATACTTGAACTCCTCCACTTGGGGCAGGATCTCGCTACCAACCCTGAGAGGGCACTCCACCCTTTTCCGGCTGAGGACCATGGTCTCGGATTTGGAGGTGCTGATTCTCATCCCAGCCGCTTCACACTCGGCTGCGAACCGATCTTTACTACATTGGAGAAATTTGGGTTTGGCCCGAACATTTGTGCATGAATCAAACTACTGTATACCAATCCAGAAGCTTCAGTTTGTGTTAACAAAATTAATTCAGACTACTTTAAACTAGAACGTGGTAATAATAATAATAATAATAATAATAATTCATTACATTTATATAGCGCTTTTCTCAGTACTCAAAGCGCTATCCACACAGGGAGGAACCGGGAAGCGAACCCACAATCTTCCACAGTCTCCTTACTGCAAAGCAGCAGCACTACCACTGCGCCACCTGTGAGGATGCCCTTTGTCACCACTGCTTTTTGCAATTGTCATTGAGCCACTGGCAGTTCACTGTCGAAATGCTTATCAGATAAAGGGGATTATCAGAGAAGGACTTGGACAGAAAATTTCTCTACATGCAGATGATATGGTACTGTATATATCAGATGCACAAAATACTGTGCTTGCAGTCCTAACAGCACTTACAGAATTTCAAAAGATTTCTGGTCTCAGAATTAATTTGACTAAAAGTGTGCTCTTTCCAGTGAATTCTCAAGCACACAATATTAGATTGGACACCTTCCCTTTTATCATTGCAGATCGGTTTAAATACCTAGGGGTAAACATAAAGCTCTCTATCAACAAAATTTTGCCGTATGTACAGTATGTAAAAAACTTGCATAAATGGTCAACCCTTCATCTCACTTTAGCTAGAAGAATTAACATTGTTAAGATGAATATCCTTTCTAAGCTTCTCTTTTTATTTCAAAACATTCCAATTGTGATAATTCTTCTTCCAAAAATAAAAAGAAGCATCACAAAACAGAGTTTTGGGGATCGTCCCGGTATATTGTCCAAAGGACAAGAAAAAAAAAACACAAAAGAAAACATTTGGGTGATCAAAAGCAAAATGTATATAGCAGTTGCTAAAGTTTACAGGACAAAATGGTGTTTTTAAACAGTAAATCAAAATGGAAACAGGAAATGGTTGACAGGAAGTGATGTCGATACTGTGGGACGGAAGCAACGTCATTTAACAAAAAAACAGAAGTGATGTCATCAGGGGTTGTCAGAAGTGTTGTCTTGTTTGGCGCTGGAAATGACATCCCAGCGGCCATTTTGGAACCCGAAAGTAGGCTCTTTATTTTTCCTTGGTTTTCCTGCTGAGAAGAACAAGAGATTTACTGTAGGTTAGTACCATGTGACAACCTCTTGTCTCGCGATGTTTCACTCACCTTTACATACACAGGCTTGGTCTGCAATAGAAATAAAAATCTGCAGTACTTCTTTATACTCCCTGCTTTGTACCCCAATAAATGCAAGTTATTGCCAATAATAATAATAATAATAATAATAATTCATTACATTTATATAGCGCTTTTCTCAGTACTCAAAGCGCTATCCACACAGGGAGGAACCGGGAAGCGAACCCACAATCTTCCACAGTCTCCTTACTGCGAAGCAGCAGCACTACCACTGCGCCACCTGTGAGGACAATATACTAACAACCCAATTGTGCTTCATTCACTCAGAATATGGAACCAATGTAGGAAGCATTTTAAGATAAAGAAGATTTCATCTGTGGCACCTCTGCATGAGAACCACATTTTTCCACCCTCTGAAACATATGCAATTTTTAATGTGTGGAAAACATTTGGGATTAAATTGCTTAGAGATCTGTACATAGACAACATCTTTGCATCCTACGAACAATTACATTCTAAATTTAACATTCCAGCAACAATATTTCTTTCACTACCTTCAAATCAGAAACTTTGTTAAACAGAACCTGAGCAATTTTCCTCACCTTCCACCGACCTCTATGCCGGAAAAAATATTGATCAGCCTTGAGGACTCAGACAGCATTTCTGCAATATATAAAACCATTTTACAGTCCCTCCCTTTCAAAGATCCAAGAGGACAGTGGGAAAAGGATCTCTCACTCAACATATCAGAAAAGGAGTGGAAGGTAGCAATGTGGAGAATCCACTCGAGCTCCATATGCGCAATAGCATACAATTATTCAACACAAAATGATATATCGAGCACATCTGTCTTGCTTAAAATTGTCCAAAATGTTTCTAGTGCAAGATCCAATTTGCAAACGTTGCAATCAAGCTCCAGCCTCATTGGGCCACATGTTTTGGGCCTGCACCAAATTAACATCATTCTAGACCAAAATCTTTAAATGCCTATCAGACAGCCTTGGTGTTACAATCCCTCCTAACTCATTAACAGCTGTGTTTGGGGTACTCCCAGATGGGCTTAATTGGGGAAAGACAAACAAACTGTGATTGCCTTTACTACACTATTGACACGTAGACTTATCTTGCTCAAAAGGTACAATCCTAACTCTCCTCTTTTAAGTCAGTGGGTAACTGATGTTTTATACTATTTGAAACTGGAAAAAATCTAATTCGCACTTAGAGGATCTGTGCAGAACCTTTTCAAAACCTGGCAGGATCTAATCAATATCATTTTAGAATAAGCTTTTAAAGCTCCGCGGAAACAGATTCTCTCCCCTTTTTTTTTCTTACTTTTTCCACTTATTAATTAATCTATTTACTTATTTTTACTAGCTTTAAGTTTTACTCTGCTGGCCTAGCTCTCTTTCTCAGGGGTGGGGGTTGATTTGTTTACGATTCTATTTTTGTAAAAAAAAAAAAATGGATTTATTTGTATGGAATGTTGGGTGATCTCAATAAAATACAAAAAAAGGTTTCCTTTAGTCTTTATTACAGTTATAAGGCAGCATTAAATAGGGTTTTCAACTTTTTTCAATGCAGTATGGCATTTGATATTCTGGTAAAATTACTTTGACTATGAAGGATTCACAGATCTTATACTTACATATGCAATATCAAGAGGCATATGTCTCACTTAAACCAATTCTGGCCACTCCAAAGTGAAGTTATTTTAGTAGGCCATATTGCACAGATGAATTGTCACTTTACTGATGCTTTGTGTCATTAACACCAAAAGAGGCATTTGTTAAAGTCTTACATAAGAATAAATGAGTAATAAATACATTTCTACAGCACCTAAACTAAAGTGTTACCACACTTTCAAATAAGTTATATTTTCTGATAGTTTTACCTCAATATTTTTGGAGGAGCTTGCTTGTGCCTTAAGTCTACTATGGTATAAGAAACAAGTTTCTACAAGATTTAAGCTACTTTTACGTTATTTTAGCTTGATGTGTTTTACCTAATTACTAAACGGAAGTGCTCTCCTTTTCTGCCCTGTGTTGTATTTAATGGTGCGTGTTTATATTCTCATGCCACCCTATCAGCTGGTGGAACAGATTTACACTGTCTTGTCTGCACTTAATGTAAGGGTAACTTAGATCTAATTGGTTATTGACAGATCAGCTAGCCTTTTTGGATTCCACTTCAGCAGTTATAATGACAGAAATTCATGATCTGGGCATACAGTGGAGATCAATGCATGCTGAAGTCATTCAAACTTCTGAATGCATGGAAACCAAGCGCACAACTGTTGTTTGTTTTTTTTCAAAGCAAGTTACTGTTCTTTCATTGAATTTTGTTAGCTTTATTATTTTTCTATTTAAGAAAAGTCTCACATTTAAAGCTTAAACTGAGGAAGAGCTATACACTTATTTGATGGCTTGACTTGAATTTCACTATTTTAAGTCAACTTTGCCTTTCTTAAATAATGGTTGCTTTAACAAAATTTAAAAAAAAGTTCATAAGTCCAAGGCAAATGTTCTGATCTGCAGTCATTCCTGTCCTGCTGAAAAATACTCTAGGGTTGTGCTAGTAGGTATTGGATATCATGGAGTCTTTTTTGTTCTGCATAGATGCACTGTATACTGACATGCATTTAGTTTAACTTATTTGGAGTTAACCCTGAGCATGACTCATGCTTGGAATTCCGTGACCTGAGATGCCATGTTGTGACCTTTACAGCATGAAATTCAAATAATGTTCGAATCTGTATTCTTCTACCATCTAGAGGATGAAATAACACTATGCTGCAAAAAATATATATTCCTATGTGTTTTTGTCTCTCTACAGTAACTCATTAATATTCATGAGTGGGGTGGAGCCTTCAATCAAAACACAGTGGTGTGTAAATGAGAAGCTGTAAAGATTAGTTGAATCAAGTGATAGTGATGAGAATGTGAATTGGTCATCAAACACTTACACAGATAGTGAAAGTGATGCATATGGCATGGTATGAGCAAACTTCCATGATATACCTGGTGAATTTGGCTGCCTGAAGATTCTTCGTAGTGCAAGTAGATATGTGGCAAAAGGGTAAAATGATTGTGATCAAGTAGAAAGACAAGAAAGACTTTAGCCCCCTAAGCACTGTGCAAAATGCAGCAACTAAGTCTTGTGCTATAACACAAAGTAGTAGTAGTAGTAGTTTATTTATATAGCGCCCTTCACAGACAGAAGGTCACAGAGCACTGAACAGCAAATACACTACAAATACAACAGTTAAAACAAAACATAAACAAAAGGGTGCATCAAACTTAAATGTCAGACACTGGCATACTACCTTCTAATGCTCAAGCAACAGAAAAAAATATTAAAAGAAAAGTGCGCAAAGAACACACTTCCACTGTCCCAATTTCAACATCCGACTGTGTGTTGGTGATTGTCTCATCACAATTCACAAGAAGAACTTCTACTAAATCTGCATCCGTACAGCAGTGAACAGTAAACCTACATTTCCTACTGTATTTATGTTGATGTTTTGGTATTTACATGTTTCTGTTACAGGCATTAACATTTTTTATTGTTGAAAAAAATTCAATGTTTTTGACTAATTTTTCTGGAGTATAGTAGATAACATTAAGGAGGTAAAAATTGTGACGGTAGATGGCACTATACCAGCGCTTAACCCGGCACAGACAGACACAAGAGGCACACTTACACAAGTTCATGCTTTTTATTTTCAGTTCTCTTCTTTACAGTCCTTTGCACTTCACACACCTTGCAAAAATCACAACAAATATAACTCACAGTCCTTTCTTTCCTTCTTCTCTGTATTGCCGCCTCTACTCCACTTCTCACAAGCTCCATCCTCTTCCACCCGGCTCTGGTTCCTCGAATGGAGTGAGGCGGCCCCTTTTATAATGCACCCGGATGTGCTCTAGGTGCTCCATGATGATCTTCCTGCAGCACTTCGTGGTGTGGCGGAAGTGCTGATTGGGCATCCAGAAGCACTCAGGGTGTACCTGCTTCCTGTTCTGGCAGCACTTCCTGGTGTGCCGGAAGTGCTACATACCATGGCTTATGATCTATCCAGGCACCCCCTGGTGGTGGCCACGAGTCCCCACAAGGTTGAGCTTCCAAGCTCTGTTCCCGTGGCCCCAACACCCACCAGGATGGCTGCCTTCTCGTGTTCCAGGGGAGGTACTGCTCCTCTCCTGGTCCTTCCATCTTCCAGGCGTCCCAACTGGGCAGGAACCCCAGCTGTCCACCACAACACATACGCCGAATCCTGAAAGGCATACACACCACACTGCAATGCAACCTCTGCATACTAAAATGCGTATAGTTCATCTTGAAAATGATTTCAATAAATGCAGTCTTAGTGTTACGGTGTGGAGAAGACTATAACTGCTTTGGAGTTTTCACATTTCTCTGTGACCATTACCCTTCAAATTAGCACAATTCTGCTAGTTGAATGAAAATAAAGTACACAATAATAATTTTGTTGGGCCCTTTGAATTACCAGTTTCACCCAAGTAAAGACAAAGTTCCTACGTGCTAAGTGCTAGATAAGAGGACTGTCAGAAAGTAAACAGTGATTATTAGGAATCTTCCAAAAATTTAAAATTTTCAGAGGAGCCACAGGAGCTCAAAATATAATATATAATGCCATGTGTGTAATTGTGAGTTCATGAATGAAAAATCAGATGGAAGAAAGAGATAAAAAATACACATTGATACAAATATTTTTGTATTTGTTTATTAAAATCTAAAATGACTATAATATTTCACAGTGTTCGTCAAAAAATTGTTAAGTAAAAGCTTTTAGCAAAGAACCCATATGGAATTAGTTAATGTGTACATATGTCACTTAGTCTGAATGTTACAAATCTGTCAACATATTCAAACAAGGTGTTTATTTTTTCAATTGTATTATCAAAATATCTTTAAGTGGCTCATTTTTATAGTTAACACCATTCCAAACAACACACTAGTTCACAGTGTGTATTATTAACTGATGTCTTGGCTAATTTCAAATTTGGAAAGCTTGGCTTAGAGGAGCTTCTTTTATAAAAATAGAGTATATTTGAGATAGTTACTCGAAATGAAGCCAAGGCCACCCTCTGATTTAAATAATTTGTTTTTTATGTCTTCTATAAATTGGCCCATGAGGATATCCAAGATGCTCCTGTTTATCATTGTAAACATCTTTTCATTTAAAAAATGTTCTTAATTATTTCACTCCATTTAGGATAGCTGTGTCTGCAAGTAATACATCTTTGAAATTGTATTTTCCATTTTAACCCAAAAACATTAATGTCCAACAGTGTTCCACTAGTACAATCACCACTTTCTATTTATTCCACAGTCTTTATTACTTCTTGTCAATTTGATTTATTATTTTTCAAAACCTGTCAGAAAAAATATAATTCCATTTTATAGTGTTTGGAGTTCAATAACTTCAAAGAGCTCTAATTATAAATGCATTATAGTAAAGTTATTCGATTTACCTTTAATTAATTAGTGGTTCTTTTGTTTAGCCATGCAAAGCCATACACTTTGAAGTTAGCTATTTTGTGTTTAACAAATAAGCCATTGCTTAGTTGTGTGAACATATTCCACAATTTTATACTTTAAAACTACATCACACATTATTATAATTTAACTAGTTATCTTTTTCAACCTACAGTTTATTATTATTATTATTATTATGTTTCTCCACCAAATGGTGTCTGTGGCATCAACAACCCACTCAGTTTTTAAACTAAATTCACAAGTGATTTTTTGGCTCCATCTGTCTGGCCTTACACATTTCCTTTAAACACCTTGTCACACACATGCACACTGAGGACAGCCTAAAGTTTCTGGTGGTAGTAATTCCTTTCTGATCCATAGGGTGGCTCTCAATGGTATTCAATGTTCACCCATGACTGCGACATCAGTTGCAGTAATAGTCACATCATTATTATTCAGTTTGATAAACACCAACAACAAGACAGCAAAAAATAAGATATCATGCTTGTGCAATTGGGGATCTTCTTCCTGCCTCAACTGAAGTAAGCAATGCCACTCCGGTATGGGGGTGGAGGGCGTAGTTTCTAACAATATGTTCTCTTTCCCCATAGATCAAGAAGACACTAAATGAGGACACCAAACCCTGAGCACGACACCCCATTTATGCCCCTTCCAGTCAGGATGCCATAAAAAAGGACAGCCCTAAGAACCTAGGAAATGCAATATTGACAGAGAACTCTGTACTGCCCCATTTTCCAGTCAGGGTCTCTGTTGTGCCACTACACAACCTTTTTGCTTTTCTTTTGTTACGATTAAACAGGGTTTACTAGGTCGGTACCCAAAATGTTTTCCCTGTTCCGATCTGGTTCCCTACCGCTGGTCAAAGCTGGCATAATTGGCAGAATGAGTGGCCCGGCAGAGCTTGCTGATGTAGTGCATCAGCTACCAGAGCAGGTATTACTGCCACAACTGCAGGTGGCTACTCAACAAACCAAGCTTGCTGAAGCAGAGGTCTGGCTGGAGGCTACCAAAGGTGCAGAGGCTGAAGGGAGCACTGTCTTGATGACATAGTAGTGTATATGCTCATCTTTGAACGTGCTTTTATTCTAGACATTACAGGGGCCCACAGCATTTGAGAATTCTGCCTGGGGGTTGGGTTTATGATTCTCATATCTATCTTCCACTTCAAGCTTCCTGATCACTGGCAGGGTCACTTCAAAGTGCAGAAGCGGAAGAAATTGGTGGACTACCTGATGTCTCAGCACAATTGGCAACTGTGGGAGCCTGTGTAACTCGTCAACCTCCTTAGCCCTATCAGGGAAAGCAGCAACCCTGCGCATGGTTCATTAAAAGCGCTCTAAGTGGATGTCGTCAGCCTTGATTATGGGAGGTATTATCAGAGGTTTGTGCCCTGCTTTTCTAAAAGGCCTTTGCCTTTACAGGATCTGATGTGAAATTGAGTCCTTAATACAGTGGCATGGAGTTCACAGACAGAGACAGCATTCTATGACCTAAAAATGGCACTTATGTAAGCTCTTGTATCAGTTACTGCTAAGTTAGATTTATCTTTCCTCCTCCAAACTGACATCTCAGACACTGGCCCAGATGCGGTGGTGAGCTAGGCCAATGTGTAGCTTAGTTGGAGACTGCTCAAGCAGGACACAAGGTATGCAACGATTGAAAGGGCGGCCTTGACCATTAAGTGGGCAATTACGGAGCTCAGGTACTACCTATAGGGACAAGAGTTTGTCTTGGTGAACAACCACGCAGCTGTGCAGTGGTTGTGTTCCTATAGGGACTCGAACCCTTGGGTGAGCTGAACCTACAACAGCATAAGTTTGTTGTCTGGCATAGGCGGAGGACACTCCACAGCAACACTGATTTCCTTTTATGGGCTCATAACCTCTCGGCTAGGATGGTTAGGTTTTAGGCAGTTTCTAGCGGTTTCTGTGTCACTTGACACTAAAGTTTATGAGGATGCATTAAATGTTAGGTGAGGAAGCTGAACTTCACTTTTAGTGTAGTGACATTATGCCACATTATTGCTCAGTATTGGCCTGTTTGTGTCATGGTGTGTTATTTTGTATTGATGACACCGTGAGTCAGATTATTAACTTTTTTTCAGATATTTTGAAATTGTGCATACTGGCACAACAAAAAAGACACTGACCGGAGAATCAACCACTACAGAGTTCTCTATCAATATCTTATTTCCTAGGTTCTTTTTCTCAAGCTCATTCAATTTTGAATGCTGGTTGTAAGTGAGGTGCCATCTTTCAGAGCCAGCCCTTTTTATGGCATCCTGACAGGAATTGGCAGGGCCTACTCATGGCATCATGGTCAGTGTTGTGTGCCCTCATTGGGTGTCTTTTTGAAGCTGTGGAGGAAAGAGAAGATATTGTTAGGAACAGCAGCCACTCTCATCCTGGAATGGCATCACTTACATCAGTCATTCCTGGAAGAGGATCCCCAATTGCATATGCATGACATGTTCCCCCTTTAGCTCGACCCCCAAGGGGCCATGGACCTTCAAAATGCAGGGCACGTACATCATTTTGAATAAATTAACTGAACAGTGTTTTTTTTTTAATATTTATCTGAAGATGTTTTTGTTAACTTAGTTTATTATGTTGTATTAGGAACTCATTGAGTTTACTAAAAATGTGCCTGAGTCGTTTCAATCAATATCAATATAATCTGATTTTAAATTTATATATTCAGGAATGAGGTTATATATTCCGACACAGACTTTATATATTCTGACGCTGACTTTATATAATCAGGCTTTGACTTTACATATTCGGGAGTGGCTTTATATATTCCGACGCTGACTTTATATATTCAGGAATGACTTCATATATTCCAAAAATCATTGTAATTGCCTGTTTGGCACCTCATAGGCACTGTATAATAGATATATAAAAAAACAGCTAAGGGGATAGATATATAGATAGATAGGAAGTAAATGCACTATATGATAGGCAGACAGGGAACCTGCTATATAATAATAAAATTACTGTTATTACTATATAAATAGACAGGGAGTTCAGGCAGGCAGGCAGAGAGGCAAAGGTTAAAAAGAAAAATAAATAACATTTTTTTCTCCAGCGGGGTATCGAACTCAGGTCTCTGAGGCACGGCAAGTCTGCCACACGCTGAGTCAGCAAATCTTACCAGTACGCCACGGAAGCTGTTGTGTCATTCTTGAACCTTTTGTGAAAGTGTTTATTTGATCTTTGGACTTCAGGCTTCACAAATTTTATAATTTATGCCTACATTTTGTAACATTTATTACTAAAATATGAAAAAGTTTCTGTTTTAACAATGTGTTTACACAGATTACTGTAGAAACGGAACACACATGAAATGCATGTGTTCCAAATAACGATCTATTATTTCCACTCTAAAACTCCACTTCACTCCCAGATAATCAATCAAGGCATGAGCTGGGAGAAGTTCGTGCACGTTCTAAGTCGGTGGGGGAATGGAATAGCCGGCTGCTTGCAGCTTGTGTTTATCAGCACATTTAGTTGACAAAAGCCGCTGGTGGAGAAGTATGAACAGATTTAAGGTGGGCTGGATCTTTTTTTGTAGGCTCTGGTAATTCTAGTGTTAATTAACTTTGAAATGTCATGTTTATAAAATTTGTAATTTACCTGTAAACTTGTTACAGCCTCTGAGTCTGTACTCACTGAAGAGCGCTGTTCAAAAATCAATTCACTGACTTGAGGAAGAAAACCTTAATTACCTTAATCCAACTGAGTTGGTACAAGAAATTGAACATCTGAAGAGTAGAGATAGGGTCTCCTTCTGATAATTTTTCGTTCATTTAAGAGAGTTTAATTATTTCTTAAGGGTTTTGGTGCTTAACAGCATGTAACTTCTGATTTTCTAACAGAGTTACTATAGGAGCACCAAATTTTGAGGCATTGCTTGTTCTAGAAACCGTTTTGTGCTACTCGGATTCATACCATTTGTCTCAGTTCTCAAATACTCCATGCATAACACAATATACTGTAGCTTTATTTCACTGAATTTGATTCTTGATTAATCCTGCAAATTTGGAATCTAACTAGTTTTTAATAACCCTTTTTCTATACCAGTCCATGCTGCAGTCTTCAAAAGATATGGTCTCTTGTAACCCAGCACTTCAGAAAAAATATCTGCTCAACTCTTAAAAAGGTAACACTTACAACTGGTAACCATGCCTACATAGTGTGAGGTTTTGTTAAAGGTGGCAGACCATGTTACAGTAATAGAAAGAAGCTTTACCTGCAGCAAAAACTAAAGAGAATTTTTAAATGTGCCTAGTAGGCTTTGCGTGATAAAGAACCTAATTTATTGATCTGATATGGAGATAATTTTTGTTTGTGTAGATGATCAGGGTAATTAAAGAATTATCTTAATACAGAATTTGTTATATAAAATCAGGTGTTCTAATGCCAATATGATACTGAAGAAAAGTGGAGCAATAATTGATTTTTGAGAGACACAAGATTTGAGAAACTGTAGAGAGTTAGCTGGGTCATTTAACATGATTGACTGTGTGCAGCCACAGAACTAGGACTACATCCAAGGGCAGCAAGTTACAATATTTCCAGCACTTTTCTTCATACATTCCAGAAAGGTGTTATGGCCAGTGTTGAAAACAGCAATAAAGTGAAGGAGAAGCAACATCATCATCAGTATGGTGAAAGTTGTTTGCAATCTGAAAAAAGATCTGTCTCAGTGCTCTGGGGAGAGTCATCAATCAGCCTAACAAGTATGTCTTTGGGTTTCTGAAAGTAACCAGACTCCCCAGATGGAACCAATGAAAACTTGATCAATAAATAAACACAATCTTTATCTATTGCTGTAGCCTTGTTTTTTTGTTATACTGTAACTGGATTATGTAAACTTTCTGTTTTGCTTAGATTGGCGATATACAGATGAGATATATATATACTGTATATATATATTTAATTGAAATCATTGTGGTTTTGAACTCAGAGCTATAAAATGTGTTATCAAACCCTTTGAACCACAGCTGGCAAACAGATTCTTCTGGAAGAATAACAGACCAGCAGCATTCTATTGAAAAAGCTGTTGAAACATAAGGAGTCATTTTCACAAGGCTTGATAAAACAGATACAGATGCCTGCCTTAAACTATAAAGGTTTTCCTTTTTGTAAGGTTAGCACGGTCACCACAAGTGAACTTATTAACAGGTATTCTCTTTTTGAGTTTTATTATTTTCTTGCTAATTACCAGATAATATGTCTGTTAATTCTAACAAAATGAAAAAAATCCTCTTGGAAGTGTTTTGAGTTGAAGAATGGAATTTTAAAATAAAGCTTCTCGGCACACATTTAAAAATATATTAGTTCTTACCACACATTGAATTGTATGTTGTGGACGAGTGTAAGGAACACATTGTAGCTCTAAGACGTATTGGGGTTTTAGCTTTTAATTGCAGTGGCAAACAAACAAAAACAGGTGTACTAGAGAGAAAAGTTTAACATAAAGAGTATTCTTGGCTTCTCTATAAGAGCTTGCTTGTAAGAGCAGGTCACAGTGGTCGAATTCTGCCTTCAAGTAAGTCCTGTTCGAAGGGTGATGCCAGCATCTGATGGCATTGGATTCTTATAGACCTCTGGCCTTTGTTGCCCTCAAGAGGCGTCTTCTTGCTGCTGCTTCTTGTTAGCAGCAGCACTACCCCCTTCTCACCGCGGCAGGGTATATAGCATACCTTGAATGAGCTCAGGAGGTGTTCATCTGATGTGCATGAGTCACAATGTATTATTTTTATGTATTTCTCTACAAAAATTATATATGGCATTATCATTATGATAAAACATTTCATCTAGTTTGAAATGCTCATTCTAGAGCCCTGACTCAATCCAAAAGACACAACCAGACACTTTGTGTAATATCTCACCTACAGTGGCTTCATAGTAAAGAAAAAGACAGTCGACCTAAACAAATTAAATTACTTTTTAATGTCAAAATTAACTAAAACTTGCTAAAAGCAATTTATTTTACTTTTTTATTTGAGAAACAGAGCATTTTAGTCAAAAACAATAATTCTCCAGTAAGAGCCGAGGTACCCACCAATAATCATATGTAAATGCTAAAAATATTTTTCCTTCAGATTCAAAAGTGAAGAGGATTTGGGGGGTTGTTATTCAGGGTCCAGTTCAACGCAGAACTTGTGAGTCTAAGTTTATGAATGGAGAAGCAAGGAGTGGTTGTCTGTACTAAGAACTAATAATAAAATAATAAAATAATATGAAAGGTCAAGGAGGGCAAGGATGAAGAAGAGAGAAACAGGAACAAATATAATTTATTGGTCTAAAGCAGAGAAGTGTCCTTAGAATGGTCTTTGCAGAGAATCTTGCAGCTTCCTTCTCCAAGAAAAATATTTGTTTGTGAACTGTTTTTTTTCAGAGAAATTGTAGGGAGTGCCAACAGTAGATCTCAAAGCAGAGAAGTTGAGAGAGGGATTCTTCAAAATGGCATCACAGCCTTCTTGATGTCCACTGGTGTCTACGTGTGCGTAGTAAAGTGATCAGCAAATGGACTGAATGGGACCTTAGAACATGTGGATGAGTATGTTATTTGTGTATTTCTTGATACAGTGTATGTCAGAAACCTTACAATTAGTTACACGAGAGGGGGAATAAGAAGAGCCCAGTCCGTAGTGTGCGCAGAGGTATCTATATTTTTTATTGTAGATCGACAAACTTGAAAGTGAAGAAAAATACAAAGTCGTCAGGTGAAATGGATAAAGGGCAGTAGCCTTAGAAGAGTAGAAGAGATATGTGAAGGTAGTTGACAAGGATTGCATCAATCAACTGTCAATAATGCTGGAGGATCTTTTAATTTGAGAATATGTGGAGAATGAACATCAACGTATAGATAAGGGCTTCAGCATTATATAGGATGTTGCATGATAATGTAGCTCAACATAACGTATGAAACCCCACTCAGGTATTAGCAAAGTTAGTGGGAAGTCCCTGTGAGTGTTTTGTTATGGCTTACTCTTTGGTACAATATATTTTGACTGCAGAGCTATTCAGTATGTTTATGAAGGCACCTTCTAGTTGACGTGTAAGAGATTTGTGGAACAACATCATGTTGTGAGTGCTCCTGTGAGATGCACAATTGAGCAGTTGCAGTTGGTGTAAAAGCAGCTAATACTCGTTCTGCCAGCAATGCACCGTCCATCTCCCAGAAGCTGTTGCCAACATTGTGGATTATATGGTTAAAATGCCCTCATGAGATGACATGAAGATTATCAGAACAGGTCATGTCAGTGTGTACTCGATGATGTACAACTTGTTCAGGCGCCAACTACCTCTTACTGTTTATGAAAGTACAACACAGTGGTTACTGCAGCTGATTAAGAGATCCATCTCTTTGGGTTTGCTCGGTTACTGTCTGCTTGGGATTTATTGTGTTCTCTCTATGGCCCTTTGGATTTTTCTCTAGGTACCCTAGTTTTTCCCCTACAAAGATGCACATGTCAGGCTCTTCAGAGATCTAAATTGCCAGTTTGGGTTTATGCTTGAGAAGGTACCGCAATATACTGCTAACCCGTCCAGGGTTTCTTCCTGCTTTGCACCAAGTGATGCTGGGATAGACTAAAGACCCTTGTGACTGTAAATTAGTTTTAGTAAAGATGTGTTGTGTTACCTACTATTTAGTGTTTATTTAGCAAAGGTCCTTGAATTAATGTGAAGTGTTCTTATTAAAACAGAGAAGCTATTCAATGTCACACCAACAGGGCAGAAGGCTTAGTTTGAAGAAGACAATGACAATTTTGTTTATTTATTTGAAGAAGAATGCACTACTATAACTTTGCATATTTAAATTATTGCCCACAGCTATTGTTTGTTTATTATGGTGCATCCTGATTTTATTCTAAGATATTTATTTAAATAAATTACTTATTTAAATTACTTCATTTATTTAAATAAATTATTAAATAAATGTTTTTAAATACATTTCAGCACAAAGGCATCTTTTTGGCAGAACATACACAAAGTTCCTGTTTTCCTGGAATGTTTATATCAAGTTTATAATACATTTTCATTTGAATATTTAACATACTGATCCTTACGTGCTACTATTATTTTAAAAATATAACTGTTCTGGCAACACTAATAATTATTCTTTGACTATAATATATTTATGCCCTATATTTTTTATCAAAAATGACTATTTTATTAGACACAAACACACAAGGGAGGAATGATCAAAGGGATAATGCAAAGTATCAAGTATGTTGCCAAACCTACTAGAGAAACCTTGGGCAGTTTTCCAACAATCCGCGGCCATAAATTACAAATGTTCTGGTTTGCAGTTCTGGTATTATTTTAAATGACTCTTGAGTGCTTTTTTCTGCCAAAGATGCTACCACCAAGTACTGAATCAAGTTAGTGTGATTAATAATTGAATCGACTGTTTTCTCTTTTTAATATACAAATTTAGAATTATGTTTATTATTTTTAATTTCATTCTATTTTTTTTGAGTTAACCAATTTTAACTGCTATATGGAATACATTGTATTGAATGTAAAGATCATGTTGCAATAAGTAAAGCAGAATCTGTTCACAAATATAATGAATACAATACTTCCAAAATAGAGTTCAAATGCATTAAATCATAATTGAAGCTTAAAGTGAACAAAAGGTACTTCATAAAGTACTTCCACACGTATAATAAAACATCAAAAGGAAAATAGAATGGGGGCCCAGAATGCTTAATTTTAAACAATAAACTAACATTTTCTTACCGAGATCTTTGTAGACACGGAACACATGAAATGCATGTGTTCCAAACAACGATATATTTTTTAGCCTATACAGCTCTAAGTACCTGACTCCCTGATAAACATGGCTTGAGCTGGGAGAGGTTTTTGCTGTTTCTGCAGCAGTGGGAGGATGGTATAGCAGGCTGCTTGGGCTTATCAACACATTTACAAGACAAGAGATGCTGCATGGAGAGGTGCGAGTGGATTTAAGGTGGGCCGGATTTACAAGTTTTTTCATAAGCTTTGGTAATTCTAGTGTTAAGTAACAAATGTCAATTTCTGTTTTTAGCTATAGTAAGAAAACATGAGGAGCGGCTACTCTGAGCTACAGTGCAAATGTACGTGCAGCTTCTAAGATAATATGAAATACGGAAAAACACTCTGTTATGATAGCAGGGGAATTAAGCAAAAGTATTTCTGCTTAGTGTATATGCAGCAAATGTGGATGATGATGAATTAACAGCTAAATGTTTAATTTTATGGCTGGCACAGTGGTGCCGTGGTAGCGCTGCTACCTCGCAGTAAGGAGACCTGGATTCGTTTCCCGGGTCCTCCCTGTGTGGAGTTTGCTTGTTCTCCCCATGTCTTCATGGGTTTCCCCCGGGTGCTCCAGTTTCCTCCCACAGTCCAAAGGCATGCAGGTTAGGTGTACTGCCAATCCTAAATCGTCCCTATTGTGTGCTTGGTGTGTGTGTGCCCTGCGGTGGGCTGGTGCCCTGCCCGGAGTTTGTTACTGCCTTGCACACTGTGTTGGCTGGGATTGGCTCCAGCAGACCCCATGACCCTGTGTTAGGATATAGCAGGTTGGATAATGGATGAATGGATGTTTATTTTTATGATGACTAAAGTATCTTTAGAAATACATATGGGGCTCTCTTTGGGAAACACTCAAAGCGGACAAATCAAGAAAGTGCAAACTAGAAAGATATCAGAACTAACTGAGATTTTTAATATCACCCAGTGATATTCCCTACAAAAATAGGTTGCCATCACAAACAGAATTCAAGCTTCTGAAGACAGAGCAACTAATTTTTAGATCAGGTCACTCTTATTATGAGGAAACAAAAAAGGCTAGTAATACTTGACCTCAATAAATACATTTAAAAAACAGTCACAATTAAATTTCACAGATTAACAAAAAGTACTGGCCACCTTGCTGGCCACAACAGTTTGCACCCTTTAAAAAGTATGATAAACTGACTGAGGCTGATCTTACCAGTTACATTTCAAGAATGTGCATTTCCTTTCCATTCTTGCACCGCCTCCCCAGTACTCGTTGCACAGAGCTGTGAGAAGGGTTGCTAGATGTGCAAGTTTTCTGCCAAATTGGGCCAGTTTTAAAACATTCCACAGGTAAAAATGTTGATTTTTATACCTGCACCTCACGCTCTAAATCAAAACAAGATCTAGCCGAGTACTTGAAACAGGAAGGGGAAGTTGGTCTTGTCTGTTTGCATGAGATGGGCATCTGAGACGGTGTTTATTTTCTTTTTCTTTTTTCCATTTTTAAGATATCCTGTATATTACTAAGTTACGCGGAACGGACCTTAAAAATATGAGCAACACAAAGAAGAAATGAAATGGAAAGACCCCAAAGAAAGTGACAAAACACACAAAAATCCATTAAGTCTAAGTCGACTTCTAGTTCACAGTTAAGCTATGATATGGATATGGTATATCAAGATATGGCTTACCGCACATTGTGGTTGAGGAGATAGACACAGGCCCCATGCAGGCCAATCAGCCAATCTTGGGGTTGATATGAAAGGCAGAATAGACTAACTGAGCCAGAATTGGAAGGATTTGGAGTGAAGTTCAAGCTATAATCTCAATGTTAAGTTGAAAGAAAACTTAGCAAAAATTGACAAAAGAATAGGGAATAAAAATTAAAGTAATCACTGCTGACCTGGAAGAAGTGAAGCACATGCTTACAACTACCATTGAGTAGACAAAACAAATGACATCTTCTGCCAATTAAAGAATAACTGCCCTAGAATTCAAATGCTATATGCTTCATAATAAATATTAGGAATCTGAAGACAAATGTAGATGGAAAAATATATGGATCGAAGGATTACCTGAACAACGATGTCCCAATCCAGTATTCTTTTCTAAAATATTGAGAGAGAACATTAAAGCCGGCACAGAGATGTAAACTGCTTATCGTTTGCCACGATCGAAGCCTAGATGTTTAATAGTATGATATGACAAACTATGGGATAAGGAAAACTTGATATTAACCTCAGACAGAAGAAGGAGATCATATTTGGAAACAGCAAATTCATATATTCCCAAACTTCTCCTGCCACGCCTACAAAATGGCATTATTCAACAGTTTCAAACAGTGATTACGAAGAGCTGAAGTTAGATATAGTCTTATATATCTAAGGAGGGCAAGGTATTATTTCTGTATTACTTTTACCCCCATTGTATTAACACTAGAATTACCAAAGCCTATGAAAAAACTCGTAAACCTGGCCCACCTTAAATCCATTCGCACTTCTCCATCAGCATCTTTTGTTTTGTAAATTTGTCGATAAGCACAAGCAGCAAGCAGCCTGCTGTCCCATTCCTTTCACCGCAGCAGAAACGGCAAAATCACTCACAGCTCAAGCCTTGTTTATCTGGGAGTGAGGTACTGAGAGCTGTGTAGTGTAAATAATATATTATTATTTGGAACACATGCATTTCATGTGTGTCCCATGTCTACAAAGATCTCTGTAAGTGTAGCATGTGTGATATCCTATGCAGTGGGAAGTGGTCCCAGCCTACACTCTGGACATCTGATAGTTTATGAACCGAACAGTATCAGTGGAAAGATGAGACACAGACAAAAATTGAAGGGTGAATGGTGCAAGTTTATTTACAAGAGTGCTGTGCAACCAAAAATGCAGTAGTGTCAGGTGGGCTTTGATACACAGTTCTTCAGCACTGACACTTCTTCTGAAATATATAAAAACAAAAACAAAGGAAAAATATGGTGTATTTACAAAAAACAGTGCACACCTACTAAAAT
Organism: Erpetoichthys calabaricus; assembly: GCF_900747795.2. Classification (NCBI taxonomy): domain Eukaryota; kingdom Metazoa; phylum Chordata; class Cladistia; order Polypteriformes; family Polypteridae; genus Erpetoichthys; species Erpetoichthys calabaricus. Next base: position 201,061,074 of record NC_041396.2, read on the forward strand.
TACACACACACACTCCAATAATGAAGGTTGTCTTCTTTTATCTCGGGCTCAAGAAGCTCCTCCAACAGGAAAGAAAAAAAATGCACAAGAACAAAAACAAGTGTGTGTATATACAAAAACAATTGCACCAAACCCAAAATCAAAATTATCCCAGCACCAAATAAGTATATATACCTCCACCAAAATAATCACTACGAGATATATAACTCTATATGTAAAAGAATATGTACAGATCCGCCAATATCACAACTGCTACTCCAATCGTACAGCAGTGCTTACTCCTACTTCGCCTTTAGGTCCACTGATGACCCCTGTTGGCCGGTAACTCCTTAAATATAACCGCAAAGATTGTCCAGCCAATCTGCCACCCCGTCTACCTCACACACCTATCCAAGTAGACGTTAGTGTGTTCACGCCAGGCGCCGCGACATGTCCCGAGCAACTATGTATTTAAACTCGAACCCCTGTTGGTCGCGCACGTAAGTCCCCTGCCCCCCTACCGACTCACCAATAAGTATAATCGTTTATTAACAATATGGGATCCCCATCTCTGACTCAACCCTGTTTATTCAAACATATGCCGGCTCTTTCTTTTAGGTGCGCCGTACCTTAAACCGCCTGCGCTGGACAGGCTGCTAGGACACTGGCGTGTAAAAATGAACACGTACGGTGGAGCCCGTACTGGCCATTATACCAGCTCCATGTGTGTCCAGACACACCGCGCCTCACAGTGCTCACCCGCTAGACGGCCACATGTTCCCGTGGCAGCGCCCTCAACACACAAACAGTAAGCTCACTTCCTTACAACCTTATAAATACCACTACTTCAACTTAAATTTGGTAATGCGCGACTGCATGATGGAAATGTTGAACACATACCTAAAAGACAAACTTTTTTCATGTTTTAGTACTAACAACAAAATTTTGACATGAAATGTATAATGTGTGAAGACTGAAGTCCAAATATCAAATAAGCACTTTCACAAAAGGTACAAGTATAACAAAACAAGTGCAATTTTATTCAACACTATAACCGAAGAAAAAGAAATCGGATTTGTATACTTTGTTGTTATGACTGCTTTGGTAAAACAGCGGTAAGAACTACTGAGTCATAATCAAGAGGTCGTGGGTGCGAGCCTTGCCGTGTCACAAAGTAAATGTTTTCCATAGTGAGCCTCTCTTATTGTTACTAAGGTTTAAGGTTTCTTTATTTAGTCACAAGAAAACATGAAATTTGCCTTCTCAGTTGGATCTGATAACAGACAGAATGAAATAAAACAAACAAATAGAACAAGACAGGTTAATGGTAAGGCAGTTAGATAATGCATATTTATACCAAAAAAAAAAAAAGGTTACAGGATATATATCAAAACCTTAATCATTATCTCCCGATATTTCTTATTGAACAGTCGTATGGCACTAGGAAGAAAGGAGTTTCTGGAGCAATTTGTGTGGGTTTTCAAAGCGACTATCCCTCCTGATTTACTGAAGTTTAGCTCTGCATGTAATGGATGTCTTTCATCAGTTGAGATCATTTCCAGTTTCTTTAACATTGCCCTCTATAACACACTAGACAAATCATCTACATCAGCCCCAATAACTTTAGCGGCATACTTCATAATCTGCTGGAGCTTTTTTGAGTTTTGGTTTGTCAGACTATTAAACCAAGCAATTAAACTGAAAGTGATCACAGACTGGATCAGACTACGATAAAAGGACAACCTGAGGTCCTTGTCTACTTTAAATAGTTTGAGTTTATAAGGGAGAAATAAGTGCTGGTTGCATTTAGAGAATATTTTTTGTATTAGTATTCCAGTTAAGATTGTTATATACTGTAAGTTAGTTCCTAAGTATTTATATTCAGTCACTATTTCTACCACCTCCCCCAGAACTACAATGGGTGAACATACAGATTTCTGTCTCTTAAAATCAAATATTTCTTTGGTCTTTTTTACATACAGAGTAAGAGAGTTTTTATTGCACCAGATTACCATACAGTCCACTTGCTTTAGATAGTGGCTTTCATCCTCCCCAGATATGCATCCTATGATCATGGTGTCATCAGCATACTTGATAATGGAGCAGTGGTCATTGTTCTGTCTCAGGTCACTTGTGTACAGAGTAAACAGTAATGGTGATAAGACACACCCCTGTGGGCTTCCTGTGTTTGAATGAATGACTATTGAAAAAGTGTCCTGTACTTTAACTGTCTGTGAATGATTTAAAATAAAGTCCTGAATTCATAGAGTAATAAATGAGTTTGCATTCATACTGTTCAATTTCCCAATCAGTATATGAGGCTGTATGGTATTGAACAGTGAAGAAAAATCCAAAAATAGTGCTCTGACATATGAACCAGGCTGATCAAGAAAGGTGTATATATGATATAAGATAACAAGCAGAGCATCTTCCACACTCCTGTTTGCACAGTAAGCAAATTGATTGTTGTCTTGAAAAGACTTTGTCTCTGTCATTAAAATGTTTTTCATTGGAATAGATGTAAGTGCCACTGGTCTGCAGTCATTTAAACAGCTTGGCCTAGAAACCTTAGATACAGGGGTAATGATTGATTGTTTCCACAGATTAGGTACAATACCACAGGTCAGAGACCAGTTAATAAGTAAATGAAAAACTGGAGAGAGCTGCTTAAAGCACGACTTTAAGAGCCAACCTGATATGCCATCGGGTCCCACTGCACTGTTTGTTTTAACCTGCCGCAAGCCTTTCTCCACTTCAGTTAACCTGGACCCCATCACAGCAGAATTTCTGGTGTTTTTTATAAAGCATCTCCTTTATTTCTGTATTTTGGGTGCTGAAATCACTTGTTTCAAATCTGACAAAAAAGTTATTCAGTTCATCTGCTAAAAGCTTGTGGTCTTTGTCAGCTGGAAAATTCAGTCCCAGTCCTGGAATTGTTTTTAGTCCCTTCCAGACATCCAGATTGTTATCATTAAACCACCTCTTGATTTTTTCCCCATACATCTTTTTATTTTGTTTAATTAACCTGTTAATCCTTTGCTGTAAAATTCACTTATCTTCTATCTTATTTTCTTGATGTGCATGTTGCTTTTCCAATAGTAATGCTTTAACCTCTTTAGTGATCTATGGCTTACTGTTTGGGTACACCTTGACAGTTTTTTCCCTAATGATCATAGACTCATAGAATTTCATATATTCACTGACAGTGTAAGTGGCCTCATTCAGTGACTGTGAAGATATCAGCACATCCCAATTTGTATAGGAGAAGCATTCCTGCAGTTCCTCTACACTGTCCTTGCACCAGTTTTGTGTTATTTGTATGGCTGGTTTTTCTTGTTTCAGTTTCTGTTTGTACTTCGGAAGTAGATGAATAACGACGTGGTCAGACACACCCAAGGCTGCTCTGTGATACGATATGTAAGCACCAGGGACATTTCCATAGCACTTGTCCAGAGTTTTGTCCCCTCTAGTATTAATATTCACATACTGATGGCAATTTGGTAATATTGACTACAGATTGCATAAATTAAAATCACCCATCACAAGTTTGAAAGAACCAGGTGATTTGGTTTCTAGTATATGAGCAGTTTCCAGAATCATTTCAGCTGCAGCTCCCACATCAGCATGCGGCGGTATGTAAACGACTGTCACAAATAATTGATTAAACCCCCGTGGTAGATAGTATGGGTGAAGTCCGATGGTGAGTAGTTCAATATTCGGCGTGCAGATGCGCTCTTTTACAGTGATATTCCTGCACCACCTTTTGTTAATGTAAAGGCAGACCCCACCACCTGTCTGCTTACCAGAAGCTGGTTTTCCGTCTTGCTGTACACAAACAAATCCATCTACTTCAACTGCTGTATCTGAGTCTGTAATCTTAAACAAGGTATCCGTAAAGCACATCAGACACCTTTCACGGAACTCGTGCAGGTATCGCGCAGTTGCTCTCAGCTCGTTCAGTTTATTTCACAAGAACTGTGCATTGCTCATGATGATAGTTGGCAAAGGTGTTTTAAAAGTTCTCCATCACAGACGTACTCGTAGTCCACCTTTTTTTTCCTCTCTTCCTGGGTTTCAAAGATTTTAATTTGTCCAGAATATTAGTAGTACACTGGGGGTAACTGGTAGCTGGTCTCATTGATAGCAGCGCATCCCGGCTGTAAATGAACAGCGTCGGCCACACACCTGGGATTTCCTGCGCATGTAGTGCGTTAGTGTCTCGTTGGATTCCAAAGGCGATAACAATTAAAAGTAAGAAACTTTTGCAAATGTTATAAAGCATTTTATAGAAATAACTACTTGCAAACTAGTAAAGAACTCAGATGAGGACGAGGGTTCTACATCGGAGAAAGAGAACAGAAGCCCTCCCCACAAGAAATGTCCACTCACATATAAGAACAATGCAGCTGTACCAGGCGTAAAGGCGAAAGATGCCACTGTTTGGATGCAGCAAGAGGTCCTGCATCATCCAGCCAGTCACACCTGTCCTTCAAAGAAAAAGCATGCCTTACAGAGCCCGCCAAGGTATCGTGCAAAACCCAGTTTGTGATTACAATTTGTGATGGTCTTTAAATAAAAACATTCATATGTTACTTATACTGTATAAAAGCCAGATCGAATGTTATTTAACTTGATTTATTTACTTATCTTCTTGAAGCATAAAGTCACAAGTAGACTTTGAGTTTGATCGACACAGGCATGCTGACACAGTACATGTGTACTGAAGTGACTTCAACTGCAGGTGGAAGCTCCTGTCGCACCCTAAGCAACTGTGTTTGATCTTATTCAGGAAAAGATCCCAGTCACCCCACGGGAAAAAGAATTTCCGAGACTAAGTTCATAAAGCTTATGAAACCATTTCTGGACAAAGGCAGAACCGTTAACAACAGGAGCTTCCACCTGCATTTCTGTCAAGTGAGAAAGTTGCAGGCCCAGCTGGCTACCCAGTTGAATTTCATAAAAAAATTCAACTAAGCTAAGTTCAAAGTTTATAGAAGTTAAGGGAAGTAAAACTTTATCCCAATTTTAACATTCTGCCAGCATTAATAATAGTTTGTCCAATGAAAAATAAGGATTTGATACAATGTGCATCATTTAGACCAATTTCACTCCTAATTAATGATATTATGATACTAGCAAAAGTCCTAGATATAAAAAATGAAAAGATGTTTTCCTTGGTAATATCACAACATCAAACCAGACAATTAAGGGCAGAGACTTTATCTCAAACCTTCAGCGGCAGTTTAAGGTAATATACTCACCCACAAAATCCAATCAGCCAGAAGTCTTATTAACTTTAGATGCAAAAAAAGCCTTTGACAGAGTTGAATGGGATTATCTGTTTACTACAATGAAATGCTGGGGTTTGGCCCCATTACATCTGTGTAGATTAAATTACTCTATACCAGTCCAAAAGCCTTAGTCCACATTAATAACACAGACTCTGAATACTTCGGAAAAAGAAAGATGCAATTGACAAGTGTGCCCACTTTCACCAAATTCTTTTTGCAATAGTCATTGATTTATATTAATGTATTTATTTTCTGAAGACATGATAAATAAAGAGGATTATCAGAGAAGGGCTCTTCATATATTAGCCTCGCAAATACCTTTTACATTATTCTTAAAATATTAAATATTATTAATATTAAATATTAAAATAGAATTTCATAAGATCTTTGGATTTAAAATTACCCTGAATAAATGTGTGTTTTTGCCAGAGAACTTTCCAGCATATAATACTGGATTGGATAGCTCTTCATTCATAATATTGAAACTTTTTAAATATCTAGAGATAATTAAAAATAAACTTTTTTCAGTGCAATTTTGGGAGTGCCATAGATAAAATCAAGCAACATGTTAACAGATGGCCCACTCTCCATCTCACCTTAGCAGGGAAAATTTATATTGTCAAGATGAATGTCTTTCCTATATACATACACAAATCATTCTTTAAGAAATTAAACTCAGCTATAACAACATTCAGGTGGAATTTGAAATGGCCATTCAATCAAAAGCCAACTCTACAAAGATCTAAAGCAGAAGGTGGCATGGCACTACCTTTCAATTTTACCAATGAGCAGAAAATATACACACAATAAAACCTTGGAAATCAGCAGAAACTCATACATTTACACCAACTGGTTTGCAATGAAAAACAAATTCTGTTCTGGATCATCCTTGTATGCCCTGCTTTGTGCTCCACTCAATACTAGCTATCATTACTACACTATAGTGACGTGTGGTGAGGTTCATGGCTGGTGAGGCACTGAGTCCTTCAGAGCCAGATTTACAAATATATGAACCCAAAAGAATAGCTTATTGACTATTCAGTTGGAAGCATGCACACTGGTTATGTTTCACATGTCATCAGAATTCTTTACAAACACATAGTAAGGCACATTTTTGGCTAAGAAAGCACAGTAAATTTATAAAGGCAAGAGTGCATTTGCTCTGCACCCTCTTATGTGTTCTAAAGTATGAATTCCACAATTCATACTCATTAACTACAAATAAAAGTACTGAGTGATATACGAAAAAAAAAATGATTTCAATTTTGACCATAATTGAAATATTTAATTGTTTTTTTAAAGCTTTTTATTCTGATGCTTTAAACAATTTTAATAGAAACTGTTCAACAAAAAAATAACAAGAAAAACAAAAGAATATTTTACTTAAGGTCAAAATTTAGTTTTTAAATATTGGATTATTTTTTTCTTAGTCTGATCCCATTTTTTTATAAAATTGAAAACCATTTATGGTCTTATCTTTATTTGTGAATGAAGTCCATGCACCTATCCTTCTCCACGAAAATCTCTGTCACTTTCTTGTAAAAGTCCTTCCTTATTTTCCTTTAGTTTTAAAAATCGTAGCCTTCTTTTTTGGCAGTCAGTCGGAATAAAAAATAAAAATAAATGGACCGCTGCAGTGCACTTGACTTTCTAATATCGCTAACGTATAGCACATCTGCATGGAAGAACAGCAGCAACAAGCACCTGTTGGGCTCACATGTGCCTTGTGCCTTTTCACTGCAGTTTTATGTCCAATCAACAAGATTAAATATGTCACACACATTCATTAAAGATATTAGCCAGACTGTGGAAAGTCAGGGTGTATAATAAACGTGTCTGCAAACATCATATATATATATATATACAGAGACAACAACAGGCACACGCCAATTGCATGCATCAACCCAGTGTTTGAGAGAGAGCGCAGTCCAAGGTGGGGCTTAGCTTGTCGCTGCTACGCCTCACATTTCTCCTCTGAATTTGAACAAGAAATGCACCAATTCAGCAATTCTGACTATAAAAATTATCACAATTATTGGAATCATACAGAAAAAAATGTATAGCACAGACCAGTGGACAAATTTATTTTATGTCATCATTATTAGTTTTTTTTTACTTTTCATGAAGAGCCTCACCTGCCTCCCCTGACCGCACGTCCAAGGTACACTAGTAATCCAATCATCCACTAATTACTTAAGATATGGAACCAATGCTGGGCACATTTCAAAGTAAAGTAGCTCTTATCTGCTGCTTCTACACACTAAATAATCTGTTTCAGCCCTCTCAGCATTTAATTCAGATAAACCACTAGGGATTAAGCCACTTACATTGTCTATATAAGGATCTCCATTTGCATCGTAGGAACAATTACACTCCAAATTAAACCAACCCAGCTAAACACTTTTCTTCCTATATGCAATCGTCAAAATGTTGTTAAAAGAAACCTTTTCAGCTTTCCACAACTTACACCCATATCAGTCCCAGAGGCCTTATTGACCAGTCTTGATGAAGACTCAGACAGTATCTTAACAACATTTCAAAGAATCTAATTCTCAAACATCCTAGAGAATAGTGAGAAAGGGACCTCCTAATCAGCATTTTAGGAAAGGAGTGGACCTCAGCCATATAAATAAAACATTTACAGAATTACAGATGGTGGTTGAATCTTTTTGTTTTGTTTTTTGCCTTTTTGTGCTGGTATTTTCATTGTATTTTTATTTTTCCTTTAATTTCATTGTAATTAATTTAAAGTAAATAATTGTACAGTATCTGGTATGTTATGATAATATGTTTGATCTGTTGAATGCCACTTTAACGTTCTTGTTTTAGAAAATAAAAAAAACCAGGAAGGGGAATAACCCCCCTTTTTCATTGCTATATAGATTTAACATTGCTCTAGAAACACTATTATGGTCAATGTCATTCACTGGGCTGATATCTAGTACCACTAGACAGGTGAAGTTTAATTGTGCTGTGAGTTTTTATTTGACCTGGCACCTCTGGCTGTGAGCGTTCTGCTGAAAATGCTGGACAGTTCTTCTATGAGGTTGGTTGTGCTGAAGTGAATGATGGCTGCTTACGATGCTAACTACAGCTACAGAAGAGATACGGTAAATAATGTTATGCTAATTTAGCTAACTAGCTAATTTTAGTTAGTAAGTTAATGTAACTGGCAAGCTGAATTTAGCTACATTATATAAATTAGATGATGCCTCTAGCGTGGTCTGTGTTTGTGACTGAGAGTGTGTGAATGGATGACTGCTTTACTGATAGGGTGATGTACAGAGAACATAAATATGTGTATATAAACATGTTACTGTATGTTAATAAACTCTTTAAAATGAATGCTCATTTTGGGATAAAGATTACTTACAGATATATATTGGCAACCATCAAGTGAATTCTTTTTAGAATATTTTTTGTCTGACAGGGAGCTGCAGCCTTTTGATCTAAAATGGCAGGATGTTATTTATCCCACTTGTGACTATGCTGTATCTGCTACCCAGAACACCAAAATCATTTGATAACTAAAGAATAAAGGGCATAACTAGACCAATAGTTAAAATTCAGATCCTCTACTGGGGAGTCCATATTAGTAACACAATTCAAATTAATATAAAAAATATAACATCAATTCACAAACATCTTTGTTTAAAGTGTTGCTTACAAAATATTAACTCCATTGTAAATGAAACTTTTGTCAAACAATATTATATTTAGTATAACATCTAATTTGTATCTTCTTACCTAACTTTGTAAATCTCACACTTACCTTATCCAAGGCAGCACCAAATGGTTATACATTCTTTCATAAATCAAGAGATACTAATTGAAGAGGTTAGCTTGGGACAGTTCTGTTTAATGAACTGCAAACTTCTTCATTTTTCAGCTGCTACCATTAGGGTCATCACACACAGCAGATCATCTGTTTCCATATTTTCCTGTCCTCTGTCACTGCTTCTAAAAAATGAGGTGAATTTACATCCTTTGAGGCACTCATATTAAATATTATTCCAGCACACTGTAATATTAGTATACAGACCACCAGTACCAGTATAAAAAAGCTCTTTTTGTGGCCCCACTTTGACTCCTTTTCTAAATTAATACATAACAGTAATAATCCTTGTGTACTGTTTAGAGCTGTGGCTAATCTAACAAATGGTAATTTTGAACTCCAATACAAAATATCTACAGACATTAGCATTGCGGACTTGATGAACTCCTTTAATGAGAAAATCAACAGTATAAGATCCTAGATTGCAGTGTCACCTCACCCATTTAATGCTAGATTAGCAAACCCAGTCTAGCCTTGCACACACTACCTTAGTAATTTTAATTTTATAACAGGCAGGAAGTCATAACTATAATTTCTAAAACGAAACCTACTAATTGTTCCTTAGACCCTGACCATGCAAAATTAGGGAAAACCCCAATTGATGTTCTCGCTGCATCTATTCTTAGCATTATCCATATGCTTAATAATTAAAGAACCGTTTCAAATTAACCTTTCTTTCTAAATTATTTGAAAAAATACTTCATCTTCAGTATACACATCACAATTTATATGAGAAATTCCATTCTTATTTCCAAACCAGTTATAGTACAGAAAAGACACCAACCTGTGTTGTAAATTGCATGTTAATGTCTTCTGATGAAATAAATTCCACAGAAATTATGTTGCTAGATTTAAGCCCAGCGTTTGATAACATTGATCATTCTATTATATTCCATAGGGTGAAAAATGACATTAGGCTTTCAGGCACTGTCTTTGCCCAGTTTGGTTCCTATTTATGAAATAGAGTTCAACTAACATTACTATGAAATTAAATATGGTGCCCTGTTGTGCTCCGTAATCAGACAATTTCTGTTTTCATTTTACATGCTTTTATTGACAGCTATCATTAGAAAACACACTATCAATTTTAACTTGTTTGCTGATGACACACAAATACACCTTCCTTTTAAACCAAATGATGTATCTCTGATGATATCCTTAATTAATTGTGTCAGATAGGTAATGGAGTGGATGGATGAGAACTACTTGTCTCTGAATATTAAAAAAAAATTACTGGGGGAATGATGCTGACTGCAATAACATTCTGTTGCTTTTTATCTATTTGGAATCACCATTAGTATTACTGAATCAGTACACTATTTAGGCATTGCTTTTGATGCTAGTACTGTATGTCATTTAAAATACAAATTACAAAACTACCCAAAACTTGTTTTTTTCCACATCTTAAACATTTTGGAAGATTTATACATTTTCTAAATATGCAGAATAGTGAGAAATTAATTTATGTATTTCGTTCTAGTAGGCCTGGTTGCTTGTATTGTTCTTTAGGCAGTTTTTATTTAATTCAAAATGTTATTTCAAGAATTATTACAACAACCAGAAAGTACAAACACATAACTCCAGTTTTCAAGTCCTTATATTGACTGTTATATTTAGGACTGATTTCAAACAGCACACAGCATACTTTCATTTCCAAGAATTTATAAAATAACAAGGTGTAGTGGAACTTTTAGCTACAGGGCCCTGAAGCTGTGGAATGACAGGCCTGCTAATATAAGATACCTCTTTAGTCTCGACTTTTAAATACAATCTGAAGACTCATTACTTTAGCCTAGCATACCCTGACTAGAACTGCTGGTTAGCTGTTCATACTATATCTCTATTTGATAGTCATTTGTACAAAAAATGTAAGTAACGCAATAATTACGAACCCTCCTCTTTTCTGTATATACACACACACACACTTTGATCTGAACACACACCAGAATGGCTAATAAAATTAAACAGAAAGTAAACTTCTGGCTTGACTGTCTCGGTCACAGTGAGGCATTATGCAGACGTATTGCTGCTGGTAAAAAGGAGCCCCAGTAGCATCTCTTGACACACTTCTGCTGAATAATTTGTTTGCTGAAAATAATCAGTGTTCTGGTAGATAGCTCTGAAGAATGGGTTATATTTGTCAAGTTTCCACAATATATACTGTAAATATGCACAATTAGAAATACAATCAAAGTAACCCATATTTTGTAAAATACATTTTAGTAAACATACTACATATATTGTATGTATTTTTTGTACACCCATCTTTATTGTTCTGTTAATTGCATAAGAAGCACATTATGACATTCCATTTGATAATATACTTGACTCAAACAAAGAGTTACAGTCCAGACAACTGCAGTTACCAGTTCATTTGGTATGCTTTTTCATTTCCAACAAAACATTTGGTTGATGCAATGGTTAAATTATTTGCTTTTAATTTATTTTCCAAAATGATTCCTACTTGTGCACCATATGAAGGGACACAAACAAACAGGCACAATGAGGAGCACTACTGATTTATTGCTCAATTAAATTATAGGTTCATGAGTTCTTTTTATATATTATTGTAATAAACCTTTTGTCCAAGAAAAACAAAAAGCATTGATTTAAAATGTCTAACATGGAGTTCCCATCCTTGTGCCCATCCAGTGGAAGGTCTGGCTTTTGTATCAATCAATCTTTTAATCAGTTGCCAATTCCTGTTTTTAATTAAAATCTTGTTGCATTTCTGTATCCTGCAGTATGTGTAATTTTTTGTTTATGAGTCCCCAGAGCTCCTTTGCTATTCCTGATTTTGGCAATGATGTGAATGATTTATACAATACATAAGAGTGAATTCATTCTGCAGAAGTGGACATGTTAATTTTCCAACTTGTTTTTTTTTTTGATATAATTATAAGCCAGATACATTCTGATGAACTTGCCCAGAGGGGTCACTGACTCACACACTCATTTTCAGTACATGTTTTGGCGATGGTTGTAGATTTCAGGGGCTGTCAATACTTTTGTTTCAAGCAATAGTGTCTAGCTACACTTGTGGAATTCTAAGGTACTACTGGGCAATTTAAGGAAACATTTCTACTCCTGGGCCTGCTCCATTTAGACCACATACTATATAATAAAACAGCAAAGTAATTGGTCAATTTGGCTTTGGTGTGATTGGTCAGTATGGCTGTGGTAATGCGACTAAAGAGAAAGTGCAAGTGTGAGACACACAAAGAGGCACATGCTGAGAGAGTCACTTTCAAAAACAGAAAGAATAAAACTGGACAGGAGGTGAGAAAGGCACTTTGAAAATAATGACAGAGTCTGAGACCCAGGCATTATGAGAACACACTTGAAAAAGGCAGAGTCAGTCAAGAAAGGTTCAGACACATGTGGATACCAAGGAAAGGTGCTGAAGGTATATGAAATGCATGAGATATACAATATTTTTAAATTATTCTATTACCATGTACCATGGTTAGTGTGTATATATATTTTATGCAATAAGTTTTATATACATACATGCATACATACATACACACACACACAGATCTAGCAAATCCCCTCAGCTGGCTTTTCCTTATCTGAACTGACACTGGCTCCAGAGTGCTCACTTTATTGACCCTCTTGTCACCTGAACAGAGAAGGGCCAAAAAATTAGGTGCTCACCAGTGCTTTATATGTGTGCTTTTGATTCTAAAGTTTCTTATTCAGAAAACAAAACAATCAGTAAGAAGATTTAAGCCAAGTTGTAAGGCAGAAAAATATTATATAATGTATATTAAATGTATATTAACGACCATGACAATATCATACACATCATTCTCCTGAAGCACGATTTTGTGAATTGCTGTGTTTATAAACTGCAAAAAGATTCAATATGAAAAAAATTAAAGAAGTCACTGAAAGACAGGAACACTCTTATGATTAAGAAACTGACTGAAACAAAAAACAGCAACCACATGTGTTTCCCAGGACCCAGACTGGAAATCCCAAGTCCCACATATTAATAATGTTGTAATTAAGAAGGAAAATGAAATATTAGAAAGAATAGAGCAAGGCTGGCAAGGCAAATTAAGTACTGCTTAAAGTCTCCCCGTACATGCTGTTGTTTGTGTCACTTCGGGGGAAAAGGCAATAATGAATTAGCTGTTATCCTTTCCAAATGTATTTCAAGTTAAAAAAAACAAAGCATTACCATATATTCCATATTTGCTTTTTCATACTACTACTTCAAATTCTAAATTAAAATACACAGTAGTTAGCTTCAGGGACCTGGGTACAGACCCCAGCCTAGTTAGTGTCTCTTTGGGACATTATGGCTCAAGAGCTGGCCCCAAACTGAAATAATATAAAGGAGACCAAGTAAGGGAAAAGGTTACAAATGAGGCCTAGTCACACATGGAAGATTCTTAGCTATACCATGGGATGGCAAGTTCCCTTACCCACTGCAGCACACTCATCCCTTCTCAACAGATCATCTCTTTCTCACACTTCTGGTCTTACTTTCTCTTGCCACTTAAGCCCATGTTCATTTCTTCCTCCCAAATGCAGTCTCAAAGGCCACATATCTGGCTAAAATTCCTTCCACGTATTCCACATCAAGTACTTCCTGGGTTTCCCAGTGACCACTCAATATCTAAGTGCTTTATGGGTATATCTCTTCCAGCAGATTTAGTTGTACCAAGGCTGAAAATTATTCTGACACCTTGTTTTGACCAGAAAGTAATATCTTATTCAAAAGAATTCACTTCTTGTAAGAAAACATGCATATGATGTTTGCTCTTCAAAAAAGAGAATAAAATAAAAATGATGATCAGGAATCAGAAGTTAGCTTGCTAGGAGAGCTATTAAATGAGTGGACAAATTTAAATATCTAGGATCAGTAGTAGCCCAAGATGGAAAACTAGATGCGGAGATAACCCATAGAGTGCAGCGTGGATGGAACAATTGGAAGAAGGTATCAGGAGCATTATGTGATTGAAGAATTAAGACAATGGTTAAAGGTGAAGTTTTTAACGGTGGTGAGACCAGCAATAATTTTTGGAGCTGCGACAGGGGCAGTAAATTATGTGGCAGAAATAAGAATGTGGAGTTGGATGTGTGGATTTACAAAAAGGTACAGAATAAGAAATGAGACAATCAGAGGTACCACTAAAGTGAGAGAGATATATAAGGAAGTGCAGGAAAGTAATTTGAAATGGTATGAACACGTGACGAGGAGAGACAATGAATATGTGGGCAAAAGAGTGATGGGAATGGAAATACAGGAGAAGAGAAAGCGAGGGAGACCAAAGCAGAGGTGGACAGATGAAGATCTGAAGGAAAAGGGCTTACGCTAATTACAACTTTTCAGGTTATGTCTCCATTATCAACACAAGCAGAACAATTTGTGCAAAAATATTCTATTTATGTGTAGCAAAATTGAGGAATGTATGTCTTTTAAAAACATATGCTCTGCACAATAAATATGAATGAAATATGCTTAATGAAACAGCAGCCCACTTTTAAAAAATATAGCATGTTTGGGAAAGGCTGGCATGGAGGTATAGAAGGATGGCAGTCCTGCCACAGTTTAGTTTATTTTAACTCTCAAAATCTCATGTGAGTGTGGGTGGGCATCTGAATATGCATATTGCTCTCTTAAGGATTGCTTTCTGCCTTGCACACAGCTAAGATAGGCTTATTACAAAAACTGAATTAAGTGGGCTTGAAAATATATGGACAAAGAAACATTTTTGAATTATTGTGGCTTCTCTGCTAAAAACAGTAATATAATCATTTCTGATACCAATTACATACTTAAAAATAAATATTTTCAAACATACTAACAATTTCCTAATATTTACATGTAGAACATTTTTATAATTAAAAGTCCAAAAGTTTACTAAAGCAAGATTTATTCTGCATGCTTTAAAGGAAGTTTCTTGATTTTATCTTATCACTTTCAAAGCTCAATGGACACCATATGGACTGTTCATAAAATATATGTTTTATTATAATGAGGAAACCAAGTTTCCTGGAGCTATGAGGCACCACTGTACTAATCCTATATAAGCAAAACAATTCAATGCATTTATTCTGATTTATTTGCAGATGCTTCCATGGTGACTTTTTAATCATGGTTTAGTTTATTTTTATATGTTTATTTACTTGAAATAATGCACATGTGATTTCATCCTGTTTGAATAAAGATTAAACATTAAATTTTTATGCCTGAATGTTGTGCTGTTTATGTCAGGAGTTCCCAAATTCAGTTATGCAGGGCTACAGTGGCAGCAGGTTTTTTTTTCCAGTACAGTTACCTAAACAGAAGTTGATTTTTGCTGATACCTGAAGTTATAATCTAATTTTATGGTTTGAAATCAGGTTATTCTTATATTGTAGAGTTTTTTCCCTCAATAATATTATCCAAATAACAGATTAGTCATTCTCAGTTTCTTCACTTTTTTTCTTTTTCATTTATTTTAAAATATTTTACTAGAGCAATTGCTTCATATGGAACATACACACACAGCTAAAGGGATCCGACCTGTCTTTGTGGGATTGCACCCATCCAGTCAGACAAAGGTATTTATATTTTATATTATATACAAAAGAATAAATTCACAAAGAACAAAATAAGTTATTTTTGATAGATAGTTGTCCTTCTAGTGAGTATAAGTGTGTTTCATTCTCAGCTCAGACTGGTTAGTCAGCGCTGAACTCAACTAAACATTATGTACAAGTTCCTACTGAAGGTATGTCCAAAGTCGCAAATGTAGACCATCGGTAATTACAAAGCAGAGAGCACCATTTTCAAAAAATTACACTGTAAATATTTGAAAATGCATGGAACTGCCTCCTGCTATTCAATTACATGATTCTCTTGATGATCCCCACATTGGCAACAGAATTCAGCTATCAAGCAGTAGGAGTGGGGCCTGTGCTGGCATTAGCCATGAAGGTGGTGCTGAGAAGAATCAGACTGAATCAAAATGTGCCAAGTTCAATCACCGTAGCCAACTTTGCACAGGCAGTCCTAACCAGGTTGTACTGAATAAATACAGAGGGAACTACGTATGAGAAGAGTTTTTACTTTGATCTCTTTGTGCGCATTGTGCATGTGTCCTGCACTCACAGCATTGTTCCTATTTTTTTATACATACTTTATATGTGCTATCTGGCTTGGTGATGCACTGTTCTGGTGTTGAGTGTGTCATTAACATACTCTGTAGCATTTGATTAATATCATACCTGATCTGTTGCTGTGAGCTTGTCTGTTGCTCATTGTGGCACTGACCTCTTGTTACAAATCATCTCTTCAAATGAATGCTTGATTGACTAGTCTGTCAGCATCTCTGCTGTTCGTTTAATTAATGTATTTTTTTGCATTAATGCTTCATTAAAATGATTTAATAGGATTGATTTTATTTTAATTTGGAAGTTCATATTGACTTGTGCCTGCCCAAAGAAATGCAAAGTCCCCAGATTAACATTTGGGTCAGGCGATTGATCTGAATAGTTACATGTTGAACTGCTGGCTCCTTTCTCATTTGATCTCATTACTAATTAGCAGCAGATCAAGTAAATAAAAAAGAAACCGATAAGGGCTGGGAATCTTAACAATGGAGTTAACCAAAATGGCATGAAACTATTGTTGAGATATGACTTTTTTCAGCAGATATAATTTGCTTCTAATTAAGAAATTAGGCTGGAACAAAAACTAGTGACTGCAATTTATATAAAAAGTGCATTTTTTGCAAAACAAAATTTATGTAGCAAGTAACTCATGGTGGCTGAATTCAAAAGCAATGACCTAGCTAAACATTAAATAAAATAACTAAATGTGGGGATTATGGAAATTCAACTGGATTTTTGTCATACAGTAGAATTAACATCATTGATTCACATTCCTATATATCTTTCTTAATGTAGTTTTTTTTTTTAAATAGTTGTATGAATTATGGTTGAAGTATGCACCATAAAGCAAGTGCACTGTGGAGTATAATACAGTACCAGTAATGGTGCACTGCACGATAACGTGCAGTTAATACACTTGACTTGACCATTCATAGTTTTCATTCTCTTTCTCTGTACATTTAGCATTCGTTTGCTCAGAGGTTGATGCGCTTGCTGCTTTTTGTGCATCTCTTGTTTTCTCCACTCTAGCTGCCCGCTGCTTCTCTTCTTTTGTTGGCATCTTTTTTCGTTAAAACTAATTAAGTCAGCGTTTGTGTTGCAATTGCTTAGTACATTTTCTTTAATTTTTCACTTAAGCTGGCATTTAAATCTTCAATCTGCCTCAAGAATGATTTAAGATATGAAAAGGTAGGGGAAGTGACGGCGAAGGTGGTAGGGATGAAAACGGTGCCCGTATGCATGCTCTGCACGGCCGCCCTGCTGGCCGCTGCCAAGAGTTGATTTTGCAATAAAATAAAAAAAAAATAAAAAGAGAAATAACCTTGGAGGTCAATCATTACCCCGGAAGTGGATAGTAGAGGTCACATAGTATATGTGTACCAAATTTCAGGTCAGTAGTTCAAATGGTTTGCGAGCTACAGGTGATTTAATATCCTGGACAGCCAAATGGACAGCCACGATAGCGTATTATATATAAAGATATGCATGCCACTATTGTAAAAAAAAAAAAAAAACTGACTTTTTAAAATGAACAGACTTACTTTCTAACAACTTTTTTGCTTCTGATCATTGTGGGAAGATAGGAATCCCAAGTTAACAAAAACCAGAGAAGCATCCTATCCAGTGCTGGTTCCTGCGTTGTTCTAAAAAGGTGCTAAGATAGGCCATAATTCCCCACAATAACTTATTTCGAAAGATGTAGGTTGAAAAATGTATGTACATGGATATTGTCATTCATATTACTACTTTGGTTACATGATTTTAGATTAAGCTCCCAGTTCACCAGCACAGGCCAGTACAGCATCTGCAGAACAGTTGCTGCCGCTCCAGTCTACTTGTTTATCTTACTTTCCCCTCTATCGGTTATTCAACATCCCTGTCCTCACCTAGGGTCATGACCTGAGGGTATTGATGTACTCAAGATGTCTCTCTTTCCAAGTGGCAGAAATGAGTTGTTTTTTTTTTTTCACTTGGCCACTAGGCTGGCACTCTGCGATAGGTTGAGAAGTCCAGTGATTCAGGAGAGCCTCACAGGAAAGTCACTGCTTCTCTGGGTCACAAGGAGGCAGCTGAGGTGGTTTGGGTATATTATAAGGATGCCCCCTGGGTCACTCATCCTGGAGCTACTCCTGGCACATCCCACTGGGTTGAGACTCTGCAGCAGACCCGGGACACACTGGA
Organism: Erpetoichthys calabaricus; assembly: GCF_900747795.2. Taxonomy (NCBI): domain Eukaryota; kingdom Metazoa; phylum Chordata; class Cladistia; order Polypteriformes; family Polypteridae; genus Erpetoichthys; species Erpetoichthys calabaricus. The sequence goes on from NC_041396.2 coordinate 201,079,470, forward strand.
GGGATTATATCTCTCGGCCGGCTTGGGAAAGTCTGGGAATTTCTCAGGATGAGCAGGAATCTGTAGGTGAGGACAGGGGAGTCTAGGCTGACCTGCTTGGCCTGCTGCCACTGCAACCATCACCAACAAAAGCTGTTTCAGAAGATGAGATGAGAATTATGAGCTTTCATAGTATTTGCTTAAAACAGTTGAATGAAAAATCTGACAAGTCAAGAATGATTGATTCTCAAGTTTAGCTGAAAGAGTCAATATGTTCAGTAAGCTATTATTTACAACCATGACTTCTTTAAGCCAGAGACAGCGTAGGATTTAAATGCATAACAGAAGACAAATAAAAAGGAAAAAGAAAACCTTTTATGAAATGAGCTATATCTTATTAAATGCCAATTAATAATTGGTTACTTTATTAATATAACTTCTTTTACTGCTATGATTGCAGCCACATGTTAACTTTTGAGAAACTGTGCTCTCATGTATTATCAAGTGTCATTACTGTACCTTTTATATACAGAATAAACTTTTTTTTACTGATAATGAAAATGCTTTTCAAGATGTAAAGCATATTCTTTGCTATATTTGTATTAAAAATGGCAGTCTTAAAACCCTTGAGAACATTTTATAAAATTTTTAGTGTGTTTGTTAAAGTGTGGTAGAGTGGGGATTTGCCCTACTAATAAGGGGTCTGGAACAGAGATCTTAACTCTGGCATAGACCTTGGTAATGTTACAGATCAAGCTTTAGCTGCCACTCTTTCATATGTCCAGTAGCAATTTAAGTGATTTATTCATAATAAGACATTGTACTAGAGAACTCGAAAGACAATGGATAAGAATGCTTGGTTCACTAAACCTTGTAGGTTTACGGTACTGCAGTATAATTGCTCTCGACTTTAATACGCCAATAGCTTCTCTTTCCTGATTCTCTTCACATGCCATCAAAGTGTGAGCTTTGATGGACAATTTCAGCATAAAACCTGAGGATTTTCCAATTTCAGCTGAGATGAAAAAGCCATTGCGATGAGTGATAAAATGTTTACCAGTTTGACTAAAGAAAGAAACTTTGAAGTACTTTATTAGTCAGTTTTGAATGTATTGAAAATTAAACACATTTAACTCCTACAGTCAGACATGAATAAATATTGAGGAGAAACTTACTAAATACTAAATAATAAAGCCAGGCAGGGTAATACCAGATGTATGTCGTAAATTGATCTATCCATCCATCTATTTACAGATACCATTTTGTCTATTAAAGGATCATAAGAAACTACCACCTTCCCTGGCAATATTACGTGCAAGGAAATAAGCCCTGGACAAGTTGCTACTTCTTCACTGATTACAAGCACACATTCTCTTACATTGTGCTAAATAAGGTTCAACAATTAAATATAAAGAAGTTCCAATAAAGGAAATAAATAAATCCAGTACATACTGTAATAAAATACATGGAAGACAAGTTGGGAGGCAAAAATTACAAAAACGGACTGAGAAAAAAAGCCAAGATAAAAACCAAACACAACGTGGTAACCCAAAAAAAATTAAATGTTGAAAATTTTAAAGAGTAACATTCTTAAACCCACTTAATCCAATTCAGGGTTATGTAGGGGCATCTTAGCAACTGTATAAGTGAGGTGCTGGAGCAAGAGGGCTCAAACAATATAAGATATCTCTCTTAAAGTTTTATTCTACGAAAGTCAATGATTAGCCTAGTCATGAAAAAATATATTAGTATGCTTTTAATTTCTTTGTAATGGGCAAAAGAATAAAAAAGCAGATGTGTACAAATTTTCAATATTTGCAGCTTCACATTCAGCTCCAAAAAATAACGATGCACAAGACAGCTGGAATTCTAAATTCTTAGTAGTAAAGCATTCAACTTTATGGTATAACTCAGCTAGCCAACAGAACTCTAATTCTTTATTGGAGCCTTCATAACTTATTTTGAACTAAATTTAATTTTGAAAAATGAGTAAAATATAATTATATGAGCCAGGCCTTAAGAAAAAGAAATCTGAAAATGGAGAAGAGATTTTGCAAAGATGTAGAAAAGTCTTTACATTGTTCTATTCCTGTACCATAAGAGTAATGAACACATTTACTGACATCTCAAAGGTAAATTATGGGAAGTTACAGTATATGACTAATGAGTTACACATTGGGTACTCTTCAGATTTAATCACTTTGTGGGAAGGCACAAACATTTATATTAGCTTGTCTTTGTTTTCCATCATTTTATTGCACTTTTATATAGTCTAATGAACATAGATTTTAGGGATGATAAAAAGCAGATGTTGTCAATCGTACAGTGATTTCTATGAAGCTTAACGGTGCCAATAACATTTCACAAATATTGGAAAACAAAAAATTTTATATTTTGCTTTTCTTTGAAGTTGTAAGTTACATTTAAACATAACTTTCATATGTGACAGGTGTTGTACCCATGTTGATCCTTTGAAACAAAAGAAACGGTCAAATCAGTTTTTTGCTTTTAATGTGTGTGGCAAAGACAAATGTAAAGGGAAAACAGCAAAGAATGATCCAAAAGAAGAGGCCAAATCAAACTCAAAATCAGTACCTAAAAGCACAAATAAATTGCTTAACAAACAAGTATTCTCTTCATGGTGAGTCTTTCCTTTTTAAAAATTAAAGTGCAGTTGGTTGCTGGGCACATACAGTGGATTCATTTAAAGTAATGATACTTTCATTTGAAGTTTTCAGACCCCTTCACTTTCCGCATACTTTGTCGTAGATTTATTTTTTCAATAGATACAATTGACTTTTATGTCCATCAATATACACTAAATAAACCATAAGACAAAGTGAAGAAATGTTTTCAGAAAGGGATGCATATTTGTTAAAAATCAAAAACTGAAATCTCATTTACATATGTATTCAGACCCTTTGCTATATCACTCTAAATCAGGGGTGCGCAATTAATTTTACCAAGGGGCCACATGAGAAACCGGGACTGTTTTGGAAGGCACGACCAATAAACTGAACTCAGTTCTGCTCCATATTAATTTTATCACTTTATAAAAGCAGTAAATTGTGTGGTTTCGATTAGCTGCTACTAGTAAGAGTAGATGTTACGATTAGTCTATTAAAATTCGGAACTGGCATAATAAAAACACAAACATTACATCACTATTTAATTAACCCCTTCACCGCCCTCTGCCGGATATATCCGGCACCGCTGTTTTAATGCTAACGCCATACTGCCGGAATTATCCGGCACATTTGCCTGTGGTTATATGAATGCCTGGCAAGTAGTATAACTGACGGTTTGGCGTGGGTATTATTACTACGTTGTATTTCGACAAGTCTGTGGTTGTTTTGGCCGGTCATGTGACGTGATTCGCATGTAACAGCTGTGAATATGGCGAAACGTAAACTGACTTCAAGTGAGGCTTTGCAGGCGATTTTGGACAGTTCTGATCATGATTGTAGCAGTTCTGAAGAAGATTTTAGTGACAGTGATGAGCAGCAACGTGCGCTGCATGATATTGTGAATGAAGACGCATCGGATGACGGCGCTGAGTGGGTGTATCCCAGGCATCTCAGCTGGGCTGCTGCCCGAGGTGAACTACCTTTTCTGCATTCGTTTGAGGGAACGTGTGGCTTTATTGTTGATGTAAACAATTACACTGCTGAGCAGTTTTATGAGCTGTTTGTGTCACCTGATTTGATTAGACATTTTGTTCATCAGACAAATCTGTATGCAGCACAGTTTATTGAGAAAAATCCCAATTTACCTCCACATTCCCGTGTTCGTGCTTGGTTTGACACTGATGAAAACGAAATGAAAAAATTCATTGGGATTTTGATGTTGATGGGAATAATCAGAAAACCAGATATTGAGATGTACTGGTCTACAGATCCTATGTATGCAACACCTATTTTTGCAGCTGTCATGACACGTAACTGATTCTCTTTGCTGCTGAAATTCTTTCATTTGAATGACAACAGAAACGAGCCAGATAAGAAAGATCCAAACCGCGACCGCTTGTTCAAGCTACGTCCTTTGATTGATCATTTATTTGAAGCATTTCAGTTGCCCTACATGCCAGGACCGTCAGTTGCAGTTGATGAAAGTTTATTGTCGTGGAAGGGCCGCTTACAGTTTCGACAGTATCTACCATTGAAAAGGGCACAGTTTGGTATCAAGATGTTTTGCTTAGCTGAGAATTCAGGTTACATTTATAGATTTCGTGTATACACTGGCAACTTGCACAACATTTAGTGGTCAATACTGCTTGAATAAATGTAAAAAATGTTAAAAAAATGTAAAAAAGTAAAAAAACAAAAATTGTTCAGATTTCGCCTGGCTTGGGGAATATTTAGGGAGTTGGCGGTTAAAGGGTTAATGTTCATCAAAACAATTTTGGATAATGTGCATGTTTGTGCAATATTTCAAAGACCAGCATTAAATTAACTTTATACAAAAAAACTAAAAATGTGCTATTGCAATTTTTTATAGTCTAATTAACTCCTTTGCTGCTTTTCAGTTACTTTTTTTTTGTTCGCTGAGAAAAATCTAGTCTGTCTTAGCCTTGTACAAGTGCACTGAAGTCATGTTGAATGTCAGAGGTGGGTATGCGAAGGACATCTGACAGGCGATTGTCAGCGAGAGAGGATCTGTATCTGAATTTCTTAAACTTCATTACTGAGAATGCTTGTTTACATAGGTAAGTAGATCCAAAAAGAACATTCTTCCTCATGTGTGGAAAAATCTCATCTTTGATAGAAAAATAAAAGTTCTGCAGTGATACTGACTTAAAGTGCTCTGTTAGTAGTGTATCAGACTGCAGGTCAGTGAGTTTGAGCTGAACATCACTGGGTACATTATCCACAATGCAAGTGAAGGGAAAAGAAATCATGTAAAGTTCTTCAAATCGCCTTGAAAACTCACCATGCAGAGTTCCTAACATGGATGAGTACGTGCAGAGCTTTCTTTCAGTGTTGGCATGTGGGTGAGAATGTTGCCCTCCAAATTGCTTGAAAGAAACTGCAATTTTCTCATGAAAGGCTTCACCAGACTGTACGTTTCATGTGCAACAAGGCCCTTGCCTTGCAGTCTGGTATTTATCTCATTCATTAACGCAGTCACATCCATAACAAGTGCAAGATCTGCCAACCAGTCGTCATCTGAGAGCTCTAGGATACCCTTGCCTTTCATTTCATAAAACTCTTCTTATCTGTGCTCTCAGGAAACATACTCTTTTAGGCACTTTGCTCAGGCTAAGCCATCTAAAGGCTATATTGTAGCCTATGTCACCACGTTCAGTTTTAAGGTCCTCCAGAAGTGCAGCAAGCTGTGTCCGATTGAATGATTTTGCCCTGATAAAGTTAACTATTTGAGTTACAACATCAATAACATGGTTCACTTTTAGCACTGACTTACACGTCACCTCCTGATATGGTCTGGGTTCATTTCAGTCACTTTATCTAGCATCTGTTTCAAAGTCCGACATTTTTCCCTGTCAGAGTTGGACAGCCATCAGTTGTAACACCTGCCAGTTTGTCCCATTTTAGTCCCAGCTTGTCCAAGCATGCATTTACCTCTGTGAGCAAATCTCTCCCCGTCATCATCCCTTTCAATACTGCATTTAAGATTTAGCATACATATTTAATGCAAACGCTTTTTTACACGAGACATGAAAAAAATTATAGGAGTTCAAATAAAGCCAATTAAATGATTACAGCATGAATTGCCGCTGTCTAACAAACTCAAAATCAAATTCTAAAATGAAAAACAATTTGTTTTTGAAACTTTCAGTAACAAAGTGCAGACACACTCTAAGCACATGGCTCTGTCTTTTAAAGATGGCTGCCATGACCATGTGACAAGATGTTAATCACTCTCATTTGCATAGGCCACTCCCCAACCACAAATGGCATCCTAGCAATTTGTTTCAAAATGGTGATGAAGTCAAAGATTAATTTGCTAAAAAAAAACTTGAAAAAATTAAAATTGCAATAAAAAAGAAAAACAGAACAAAATGTAAGTATAAACACTGACAACAGGAATTTACATTTTTTGTGGGTACTGAGTTAGTAGAAAAAGGCCATGGCTTCCCGTGAACCTACAGTTTGGAGTAAGCCAGTGAGTTAAATGAATATTTAGATTGGGATGTCCGTTGACTGCATTACAACAGTAATTGTTAATTTTGACTTCATACATACATTTCTTTTATGTTTTGAAATAATCATTGTGTTATTTATGGTGTAGTGCAGGGCTACTCAAATATAAATTTGAAAGGTCCACTTACTAAATTTCCATTCAGTCTGAGGTCCGGAAAAGTGACGGTCAAATTCCAAATAGAGAACTCCAAAAAAAGGCAATCCCCAAACTTTAGAACTATACACAAAAAAATGACATGGTAGGCCTTTTAGTGTGAAAGGTGACACCTTCTTTGTGCCACCAGTTGTTTGAACTTGGGCATAAAGGTTGTGAGGGCAAGGCGGAGGCACTGATGTAAATGTTCATTGGTGTTTTTCACCATGTTCATAGTGGAAAAGGCAGATTCACAGCAGTACGTTGAGGGAAACATTGTAAGAATTTGAAGGGCCATCTTCTGCAGGAGAGGAACACCTGCCGCAGTAACCATCTTTGTCCAGAAGGTGACAAGGTCACAGTGAGATTCCTGCAGTGCTAGGTTTTCTTGTAGCTCAATTAACTCTGTTTGCAGAGAAGCAGCACTGGCCCATTGGAAGACTTTTGTGGCTTCATTTGAGAATTCTGCAATATTTTTGACAAGAAATGGATTTTCGATGCACAGCAAGACTTGTTTTCCCAAAGGGAAATCTTCAAAGCGAGTTTGGAAATTTTTAATCAGCTTGTCCAGGAATTCAGCATAATTGTGATGGTGATGTTTTCCTGCAGTCTGATCCAAAAGTCTTGGGAAGTGAAGCAGGTCCTGCTGTAAGTCACATTTGAACACCTCCAGCTTCCTCTGGAAAGCACGGACAGCTAACATGAGGTCACACACTGTGCTGTTTTTGCCTTGGAGCTTCATATTAAGGTCATTAAGATGGGAAGTAATGTCCGTTAGAAAAGCAACAATTTCCATTTTCTCGTCATTCTTCATGAAATCCACAAACGGTTTGGCTTTTTCACTCTTCTGATCCAACAGAAATGTCTCCAGCTCTTTCCACAGTGCCCAAAAACGGTCCAGTACCTTGCCTTTACTAAGCCACCGGACATTGTTGTGAAGGAGCAAATCATCAAATGTTGCATTCACCTCTATTAGAAATGAGCGCAATAAACGATGTTGCAAAGCAGAGGATGCTCTCAGATAATTGACTAGTTTCATGACTGTTGTCATGACTTCTGAGTACCTTTCTCCAAGGCTGGCACACAAAACCATCTGGTGAATTATGCAGTGGTATGCCATGAGGTCAGGGTGGTGAGTTCTCAAGCGTGACACTAATCCCCTCTCTTTCCCAATCATACATGGTGCGCCATCAGTAGCAATGGAAACAACATGCTTCAGGTCTATCGCTCTGTCTCTAAGCATCTGTGTCACTGCTTCATAGATATCATCCCCCCCTTGTGTGTCCATGGAGGTTTGTGAGACCCAAAACATCTTCATGAAATTCTCCCTTTTCTTCATCAAAAAATCTGACAAAGACCATGAGTTTTGCATTGTCCGTGATATCTGTGGATTCATCCAAAGCCAATGAAATGAATTTGGCTTTTTTTATAGCGGAACTAAGTTGTTCAAGCAAATCATCAGCGAGTATTTCAGCTCGTCTTGCAGCAGTGGAATCAGAACAGGGTATTTGGTTTATTTTCTGGATTATTTCATCCTTTGAGTCCCTTCAAACAGAGCAGTCACCACTTCACTCATACACTCTTTGACTACTTCAGCATCAGAGAAGGGTTTCTTGTTTTTTCCCAGGACCCATGCTACTCTTAGTGAGGCTTCTGTTGCCCGCTCCTGTTGTGTGGCTGATCTAACTATTACACTGCTTGTAGCTTCATATGATGATTTCAGCTGGTTTATTTTTATGGTCCTTACCTCTGAGTTCTGAGGGTAATTTTGTTCGAAATGTGCATGCTTGGTTTCATAATGGCATTTCACATTACCACTTTTGATTATTGCTACCGTCTCGTTGCAGATTAAACACATTGGTTTTCTGCTTCCCACGGGGAGCACGAACGCATATTTTTCTGTCCACTCACTCTTAAATTCGCGGTTTTCAAAATCAACTTTTCTTTTCTTATCAATGTACTGTCTTGAGCCAGCCATCTTCACTTTCAGTCAGCAAAAAAAAAAATCAGTTATCGAAATTTGCACTGCCTGCGAGTGATAAGACTGCCTGTTCACCGGCCTGACCCAGAGCACGTGACCGGTACATAAATCTGGCTGCCGTGAATGAGCGAGCGAGCGAGTATTGGGGGGGAGGCAGGGAGTAGTGGGAACGTTGCTATGACGATACTGTTACAGCTGCTGTGATTGGACATAGATGAAGCAACCAAACCGAGTAGAAACCTCAAAGATATATCGCGCGGAATCACAATTGCGCACTTCATTGAGAACTCATTTGGATTATGATTAAATTTGCATGTTTGTTTTGGCGTCGGTCCAGATTTAACCGTATTTGGGTCCGGATGCGGACCGGAGTCTGCCTATTGAGTACCCCGGGTGTAGTGTGTAGTTTTATTATACCAGCTCAACATAAAAGATAAATTAGGCTGAGTCCCAAGCATAACTCTTTCAAAATATTCCTCATAAATTAGGCTGAGTGTCTCTCATTGGAGTCTTCCATGCACCTTATATTTGAATTTTTGTAGCTCTTATTGTATTGATCCTGAATTAGAATGGGTTGGTTCTGAAAATGGATTTATTTTGTGAAATTAACATTTCACACAGCAGGTTTCTTAATCTGAATTACAAAAATTAGTTAATTTTGCTTTGCTGTTTCATTTTAATTTTGTTTAATAATGCCACCTATTCCTTTCCAGTGTGTCTAATGACATCAAACTAATTATAGTATGTTTTTTCATGCTTTGGGGTTTCATATTATTACATTATAAATCTCTTAGGTTTAACAGCCATTGTGTACCTTTTTAGAAAAGTCCAAAAAGCTCAAAACAGCTTGTCTAGATAATAAGGAATGATGATTAACAGGTTGTATTTATTTAATAATCAAGGAATTCCTGTTTTGAGATGCTTGATTATAACGCAGCAGGTGGTCCTTCATTTAATTTAATTTTGTCTCCATCAAATGTACACCACCCTCCCCCAAGACCAACAAACAAAAAGCATGTTTTTTTTTTTTAATCTGGCTTTTAAATAAGTTCATTTAAGATGATTTAATTTAAAATATCAGTGTTTTGTCTTTTTGTTTGTTTTTTTAGGTATAGTAAACCCCCCCCCCCCCCCCCCCCCCAGTATATAGAATGAGATAATTGCATGTTGATAGAATATCTAAGCCAGCCTTATGCAATAAAAAAAATGTTCATTTGGAGGAAGAGCAAGAAGCAGATTGCAGTTTGGTGTATTTGGGTGCAAGACTATCACTTTTTATGTTGGTTGTGTATTTGTCAATGATAGCCAGTAGCCATAAATTTAATTAAGTATTTAAGTCACCCAATTCGAATCAGTTTTCATAAATAAATGTAAGTCAGTAGATTTATTTCAGCATTGTACCCAACGCTATGCAGGCAACTTCTCCACATTACACTTCATTGGATAACCATGCTGGAAAATGAAAAGAGATAAAAAATTTGTAATATATAAAATGTGTCAAAATAAATATAAATTCTACAGGCAGTCACAAGGTGTTTTCATTTCCTATATAATTTATGACACCTTTAAGACCACCAAATAGTAAATAATCTGAACAGAGTAAGACTGTACACTCTCAACAGAGAGAACTTTAACTAATGTAATTGCTGGCTAACCAAAGAATCAAACAAATGTGGATTATAATTATTCTAATCCAAATCTTGAAGTTTTGCACAATCCACAAGAATAATCTTAAAAATCTTAGCAAATGTTTAATGCAGTGTTGTTGGCATTTAGGGTAGTGTCTTATATCCATATTTCATTTCCGGATTTACTTCTGAAATTCAGAGTAGTGTTTTTAAACTGTTACACAAACTTGTATGGAACAAAACATAAAACATACTCCATACTCTCAGTTTTATTTTTTGTACCTTGAATGTTTGTAGATTTAGAGTCTGTATCCTAGGATTACTATTATGTTTCAACTTATAAGGCATCTCAGTGGAGCAGGTAGTAGTATTGACACTTCACTCGCATTTGACCACCTGTTTGATTCTTGGCTGATGTATCCTCTGAGTGAAATCTTGATGTTTTCATGTGTTTTCTCTCAGGATTCAGGTTTCCTCCTTACAAAGAAATGCTGCTAGATCAATTAGGTATCTACATTGACACAGCGTGTGTGTGTTTACATGACTGTGTTCTGCAATGAACTGGAAAAAGGGGATAGGAAATGGATAGATTTCTAAAAATAATAATAGAGATACTACAAACACATGAGGTTTCTCCATCCAGCTATGCCAGTTTCCAAAGCAACAGCATAAACACTGAATACAGCACTGAGAACATAAAATGTACAAAAATAAAACGACAATCTATACTTCACCCGAGGTCTGCATAATGTATAATAAAACTGTGGACTCCTAACAGATACACAACCTAAACTCTGTTTTCTATTAACGAAGAGAGGTTTAAATGAGACATTTTTCCATTTTTTTTTCTGAACCCACCTAACACTGGATGTGCTATTTGTCACTCTATTTTTCTTTTAATTACTTCATTGGTCTGCATGCCACACTTCTGTCATTCCTTGACTTTTCTTAAATAGGTGCACTGCAAAGCCAAAGTTGTTATAATTTTGGAACCCCATTCAAATAAAGAGATTGATGATGTTTTTCTTAGTCCCCCCCCCCCCCACAAAAAAAAGACTACCCCCATAACTACCTTAAGTAATGCTATTGAAAGCCAGTACTTATGTCTGAATTTCTGTCTCTCTCTCACTTTTTGTACTTGACCATATTTACATATCCTTTTTATCTTAAAAAATAAAATCTAGTTACTATTCCATTATATCCTGTCTAGTTACTATTATTGACATAATTGAATGAATTGTCTTTCTCCTGCAGAGAGCTAGACAATAATGACCAAAAAATGTTACACTTACTCATGTTGCTTCACTACATGTAATGAAAAAGATCACAGAGAAATATGAAAAATTGCCAGTTTTACACTTATTTTAATTGGGAAAGAAATGTATATAAACTCACCTGAAATGATAACACAATGTTTTTCACAAAACCTGGAGTAAAAAGTAAATAGCCAACATCAATTTGTGGAGAAAGGAGAAGATGGCACAGCATGGGTAGAACAAGCAATAGGTGAAGAGCACAATCTGGAAAGCAGCTTACTTACAACATTAAAGACACAACAGACTTAACAAATATGAAAATACAAGTATAAACAGTTGGTTTTCTTTGCTTATGGAGAATGAAGATACTGAAACACATCTGAAATTATACCTTGGCTGAAACAGGAAAGACTGACGCAACATGAGGTTTAATTGTGTACGAGCTGTCATTTATGAAGAAAAATCAAATGATCCGAGTACATCTGTATTGAAATTCTGGCACTCTTACTGAATCACATATAGCTATAATGGTTTGACAGCAGATGTCTACTCAAATCATGAAATTACTTTTCCTAAATGGCATCTTATAGCATGCTGACAGCTTTGCCACAATATCAGACATTTCACCTAGTTTTTTACAGTATTGCATAATATGTAATACACCAGGACAGAAATTAGCCATTGATGAACAGTTAGTCCTGATAAAATGTCAATGTTTTTCCATTCAGTACAAGTAAAACAAACCCAGTAAGTCTAACAGAAAATTTTTTATGGCTATTGATGTATATAGTAAATATACGATACAAGCTGTTCCCTATGTGGAACAAGATCCTACTCCACCACTAGAGAAGGACTGCCTAAGATTGTAGTGATGAGACTCAATGATCATTTCACACACAAAGGGAGAAATGTCACTGTTGACAATATTTTCACTATCAATGTACAATAATACACTTGCCAAGAAGACAAGCCTCCTTAGCACTTTGGCAGCCAGAGTGAGGCAGCAGTTAAGCTTTCCCATACCAATTGAAAGACAATATGAGAAATGGGCAAGGCTGCAACTACCAAATAATGTCTACAACAAATAATGTCTATCTATCTATCTATCTATCTATCTATCTATCTATCTATCTATCTATCTATCTATCTATCTATCTATCTATTTTAGTCCTAAACTTAAAAAAAATCTAAATAAGGAACCTAATTCAGGTATTCAATATTAAAAAATACTCATAATGTAATTCCCAAAAATGTATGCAATTTGAACAGCAAAACATGCAGTGGTCGAAATAACAGTGAATATGGTGTCTTAAACAATCTAAATCAACGCATATGTTTGATGCTGTGAGCCTGGAACGAACTACAGATTATATTTAAACAGATACAACAAGAGTTTAAAAGAGAATTATTCTTAATCTTTGTAGTCTGTTAACTGGTTGTGTTTTATTATTTGTATTCTTGTCATTATGTAACTTATAATGCAATTAAATAAATACCTTGTAACTCTCCGTTTTTTCACTTTTTAAGGTAACAAGTGCACCTTTGAGAGGCTGGTCATAAAACAGCCAAAACTCCAGGTTTTAGAACATCTGGGTCCTCTGCAGTTTGCCTATCAGATACATATAGGTGTGGAGGATCCTTGGAAAGCAACCTGAGCACAAAAGAAGCACAGTGCCTGAACAAACTTATCAAGAAAGCCTGATCCATCACATTAAAAATCCTGGACACGCTGGAAGCTGTGGTAGAAAAGGGGAAGATAGCAAAACTGGATGTCATCATGACAAGTCACCTCCATCCCTACAAGAAGGCGCTGCCTTAGAGCATCTTTAGCTACAGGCTCATTCCACCACGGCGGGCTAAGGAGCAACTCTGGGGGTCGTTTCTGCCCAATGCTATCAGGCAATTCAATGCTCCCACCCGATGTACTTGTTATTTTATTTATTTATTAATTGATTTATTGATTGGATGTTTTATCTATCCTGTGAGTCTGTATTATTTTTTATGGCTCTGCTGCTGTATTCATTTGAATTTCCCCATGGGATTAATAAAGTTTATCTAATCTAATCTAATCTAATTATTCTGTCTGCATTAGACACAAGTCATAAACCAAACTTTTCATAGGACACAATGACAGGCTAAGAATATACTGTATATACAAAAGTAATGTACAGGTTTCTGTTTCTCTTAGAATTTTTTTAATATCGTTTATCAAGTTTATGAACCTGAATAAAATGTGCTGTATATCCAAGTTGCTTTCAGATATTGATTATAACATGCATTAATAAACCACTGTTCACTCAATCATTCTGGCATGAGCAGGAGTATGTGTTTAACCGTGCAAGAAGTGTTTAAATTATACATTTTTAAATAATAATTAAGCTTGCATCCTAAATGAAGCATAGTTAACATCTGAAAAAAACTATGAATTTCTGAACTAATCCCATTAACAAGTTATATAGTATTGCATTAAATCTGTACACTCTGTTGGGTCACCAAAGTATTATTGATGAATGTATCATTATACATTCATCAAGCTATTCATGAAAAATGTATTGATGGTGTGAAGAAAACTCTAAAAAGTCAAGGACATTCAATTTTGAATAAAGGGACGTAAAAAGCATTTATTTTTTCCCTGTATTTTAAAGTCAATAAGGTTCAAATATAAGAATGAGTCATACATTAGGTCAGTTAGTAGTTAAGTTAAGCAGAATTGATTTTAGACAAATTGTAAATTAATACCACCAGTGCCAAAAGGGAGAGTGAGAAGTACTACTGAGATCTTTTAAGTTGAAATCAAACAAATCACCAGGACCAGATAATATTTATCCTCAAGTTCTTAAAGAGGTTAGTGAGTACATATACTGTATAAACCCTTGACGCATATTTTTAGGAAGTCACTGCACACTGGAGAGATTCCAAAGGACTGGAAAATGGCAAATATCATCCCATTATACAATATAAAAAGGGTGACAGGGCAGATCCAAGTAACTATAGGCCAGTAAACTTAACATGCATCACAGAAAAATTAATGGAAAGAATTATTAAGGATAAGATTGAGCAACTCCTGGCAAGGACAGCAGTTATTCTGAACAGTCAGCATGGGTGCAGAAGAGGGAGGTCATGTTTTACTAACATGCTAGAATTCAATGAGGAATCAAGAAAAAGAATATCAGAGTGGTACATATACTGTTGTTTATCTTGACTTTCAGAAAGCATTTGACAGGGTTCCATATGAGAGGTTAGTGATCAAGCTAAAAGAAGTAGGAGTTTAGAGTGTCTTTGTGTAGATGGGTTAAAAATCCTGTTATTGGCTTAAGCAAAGGAAGCAGAGGGTGGTGGTGCAAACAACCTTATCAGAAGTGGGTGATGTTAAGAGTGGTGTCCCACAGGGTTTAGTGGGACATGTATATATAAATGATTTGGAAAGGAATATAAATAAAAAGATGGTTAACTTTTCAGATTATATCAAACTAGGTGTATTGGCAGATAATCTAGAATTCGTTGAATAATTACAGAGGGACTTAGACAGCAAACAGGTTTGGGCAGATTTGTGCCAGATGAAATTTAATGTAAGAAGATGTAAAGTATTACATGTTAGGCTTGAATACATGATGAGAGGTCTGAAAATCGAAATTACACCTTATGAGAATGATTTAGGAGTCATAGTGGACTCTATGCAGTCAAGTGCCAGACAGTGTTAAGAAGACATTAAGAAGGCTAACAGAATATTAGGTTCTATAGCATGGTGTGTAGAGTACAAGTCCAAGGAGGTTATGCTCAGGCTTTATAATGCACTGGTTAAGACGTCACCTGGAGAACTGTATACAGTTTTGGTTTCAAGACTACAAAAAGGACATAGCAGTGGTAGTCCAGAGGAGAGCAACTATGTTGATTATAGGATTGCAGGAGAAGAGTTATGAAGAAAAATTAAAAGAGCTGAGCCTTTTCAATTTAGGCAAAAGAAGAATAAGAGGAAGTGTTCAAAACTATGAAAGTAATTAATAAAGTGTATCCAAATAGTTAAAATGTGTTCAACAAGAACACAGGGACACAGCTGGTAATCTGTTAAGGGTATATTTCACACAAACATTGGGACTATTTGTCTCACACGGATAACCATAAACATATAGACTAAATTACCAAGTAGTGTTGTAGACAGTAGGACTTTAGTAACATTCAAAACTCACCTTCATGTTATTTTGGAAGAATTAAATGGATAGGTCTGGTGAAGTTAGTTGGGCCAAATGGCCTGTTCTCATCTAAATTATTCTAATGTTCTTCTTTTATTGTTTTATTTGAAGCAAATAGCATTCCATACAGTCAAGTCAAACTTAACAAACCAAAGTTCACCTTCTACCCAAGAAAAAGAGAGGAGAGCTAACAACCATAGGAAGACTTTAAAAGCATGAAGAAAGGTAGAATATCCTTTTCCCTGACAAAGGTGCTGATTCTAAAATGTTATTGGTTAGATCCTGCAAATATTAAAAAAAACATTTTGAGGAGATCCTCTAAATTAGAATGTTTTTTCCAATTTCAAATAGTATAGAACATCAGTTACCCACTGACTAAAAAGAAATGGGGTGAGATTCTTACAGCTGAGCAAGATAATTTGACAAGCTAGTAGTAAAGTAAAGGCAATTACGATTTGTTTGTCCTTCTCCACTTTAAGTCCACCTGAGAGTACACAGCTGTTAATGGGTTAGGAATGATTTTGACACCAAGACTGTCCGAGAGGCATTCAAAGATTTTTGTCCAAAATGATGGTAATTTGGTGCACACTCAAAAACAGATAGAGTGCCATATCTAGACAAAACAGAGCAGTGTAATTAATGAGCGTGCCTGTCTTTGTAAAAAGAATGACTGATTGCTGTTTGTTTCATTGAAAGTGGTGAAACATTTTCAGGAAGCTCGTAATCTTAAAGTAATGTCTTTATTTCAATTCATTTGAATAGCAATTTTCCGAAATGTTCAAGTATGTACTAAAATACAGTTATTGCAGTGATAACAGGTGTGTGCACTATAAGAACATCTGTCTTTATTGTTATCACAGCAGAGAACCTATTCTAAGCAACATCTATAAGGTAACCAAGTCTTTCTTTATTTTGTATATTCTATCCTGTTGTGGGTGTTACATGTTTTGCAAAAGAATCAGAGACATTTTGACAACTGGATGAGACCTAACAACAATTCTAAAAGCCAGAGAGCTCCTTTCAATTGTCCAGTGCACTTCGGCCATTCAGCTGCTATGTCAGACTTTTGGGGTGGCAAAAACAGAATTGAGCAACTCAGTGAGAAGATTGTCTCATTCATGGCAAGACTGGTAAAGTTTGGCACTGAATGTGTAACATTTCAGCCATGGTGTACTTCCTGGCTTATGTTTATTTTAATATTATTTGTCATTTTCTTTAATTCTGATTATATTGTTTTTATTTGCTTTTGTTAGTTATGTACATTCTGTTAATATTTTTTTACTTGTTTATTATTTTCTAGAGCACCACAGATGCGATATTTGCTCTGAGGATGTTGATGGTGAAGTATAGAGAAGGCCAGAAGGATTTGCATTGCTTCTTTGTGGACCTGGAGAAAGCATATGACAGGGTGCCTCAAGAGGAGCTGTGGTATTGTATGAGAAAGTCGGGAGTGACAGTGAAGTATGTAAGAGTTGTGTAGGATATGTACGAGGGAAGTGTGACAGTGGTGAGGTCTGCGGTAGGAGTGACAAATGCATTTAAGGTGGAGGTGGAATTACATCAGGGATCGGCTCTGAGCCCTTTCTTATTTGCAATGGTGATGGACAGGTTGACAGACGAGATTAGACAGGAGTCCCCATGGACTATGATGTTTGCTGATAACATTGTGATCTGTAGTGATAGTAGGAAGCAGGTTGAGGAGACCCTGGAGAGGTGGAGATATGCTCTGGAGAGGAGAGGAATGAAGGTCAGTAGGAACAAGACAGAATACATGTGTGTAAATGAGAGGGAGGTTAGTGGAATGAGGATGAAAGGAGTAGAGTTGGCGAAGGTAGATACTTGGGATCAACAGTACAGAGTAATGGGGATTGCGGAAGAGAGGTGAAAAAGAGAGTGCAGGCAGGGTGGAATGGGTGGAGAAGAATGTCAGGTGTAATTTGTGACAGACGGATATCAGCAAGAGTGAAA
The DNA here is from genome assembly GCF_900747795.2 of Erpetoichthys calabaricus. Lineage (NCBI taxonomy): Eukaryota > Metazoa > Chordata > Cladistia > Polypteriformes > Polypteridae > Erpetoichthys > Erpetoichthys calabaricus. Next base: position 201,096,766 of record NC_041396.2, read on the forward strand.
GGGAAGGTCTACAGGATGGTAGTGAGACCAACTATGTTATATGGTTTGGAGACGGTGGCACTGACCAGAAAGCAGGAGACAGAGCTGGAGGTGGCACAGTTAAAGATGCTAAGATTTGCATTGGTTGTGACGAGGATGGATAGAATTAGAAATTAGTACATTAGAGGATCAGCTCAAGTTGGACAGTTGGGAGACAAAGTCAGAGAGGCGAGATTGCATTGGTTTTGACATGTGCAGAGGAGAGATGCTGGGTATATTGGGAGAAGGATGCTAAGGATAGAGCTGCCAGGTAAGAGGAAAAGAGGAAGGCCTAAGAGGAGGTTTGGGTGTAACAGAACAAGACTCAGAGGACAGAAAGATATGGAAAAAGATGATCTGCTGTGGCAACCCCTAATGGGAGCAGCTGAAAGAAGAAGAAGAGGAATGTATCACGTGATCTACTGTTTTCCTTGGGTTTTGTGGGTGGGATTTCAGGAGACAGTGTCACCTTGATGTCACAGCTAAAGGACCGCCCTCATCCTATTGGGAGGGTTGTGAGTGGATCCTTCAGTGACTCATTGTCATTTGAAGCGTTCATGTAATTGTGAGTATCAGTTTAGTTTTTTTTTAATTTATTGATTTAATTATTGATTTTCGATTATTGGATTACATTTGGCACTTATTTGCTCCGAGTTGCTTTTTTCAACAAATGCTTTTTGCCTTTTTTTAGTCTCTTTTTGCATTTTTTTAAATTTGTATTTTGTTTATATTCTAAAGATTTAATGTGGGGCTTGTTTTATTAATCCAGAGGTTTTATGATACCTCTCCTTGAAGGGCTGTATATTTGGGGACATTTAAAGACATATATTGGAAGCCATATTCCATTTAGGGCCTGTGCAGGCCAAAGTCTGACTGTAAAGTTTGGTGAGGTCAATCACTAGACAAGCCAGTAAATATCTGGATCTAATCTATTGGCCATTTAAAGAGGCTTCATGTTGTTTTTATTTTTTAAGTGTATGCATAACAGACAGAACGATTGCAAGCGTGCCTGGACAGTGCTTTGTCTACTGATTTCCTTCTTCTCCTTGTTAGCCCCAACATGCCCAAAAAACTGGTTAAACAATAGTAAAAAACAGACATTGTGTCAGAAGAGCAGAATGCCTAAAGGTCTGAGCTTCCTTGATACTTTGACACTGTTTAAATAATTACAAAAAGCTAAAAAAATTCATAAAAACTTTAGGCAAGCAACAATGGTATTTGTATATTGTCAGGTGCAACATGGTGCATATGTTGGCCAAGGAGAGTATATTGTACTGTAATAGCACTGATGGACAGTACTTAAGCATAATAAAAATATCCTTTAAGCAGCAGCTATTTAAATTCTTTTGTTTGCATTCCTTCATTTGCATACATTTTTAACAACACAGATTGTAGTGTTTGAAAATAACAACCTAAAATAGATGCGTGTGATGGGTGTCTAGGTCACACTTATAGGTAATCTAACCTAAACACAGTTAAAATATCCAACTACACCACTCAGTTTTATTAAGAGTCTGGGAACTCTTGAAATTATTTTAACAGGCTAAAAAGTTTAAGTAATGAAATTATTACACCAGATCTTAAGATTAAGAACCTTTATAATTTAAAGATAACAGTACACAGGGTTCTTTAAATTGGGCAGTGAGTAAACACACAATGAAAGACATTGTAGCAATTTCAAGAAAAACTACAGTAACTTGTATTACACCAGAAAATCTAAAATCCACCAAGAAGATAGAAGTAGATAAGAATCTAAAAATATCAGGAGCAAAAACCCTTTAAAAAGAGAGAACACAGTCCACACTCTAAAAGTCCATTAAAACATAACAGTGGAGGATACAACCTTTGGTGGTGCGAAGTGCAAGTTGCATGCTGTGTTACCACAATTAATCTTCCAACTGTTCCATTGAAACACTGTTTGCCGAATGCTTGTTTCCCAATAGAAGTCTTGCTAACATATCGAATCCCATGTCAGCATTTCTCTCTCTCTCATTTCAAGGTTCCTCGTTTTGCTACAACATCCTAGGAACACCTCAATTCTTGTTGCCAGGCTTCATACGGTCCTCTTGTGAATCTTCCCTCTCTTGCTGGACCGACAACCAGCATCTGTCTGGTGAAACTGTCTCTTCCTCCCTGGAGGTAGGCGTCACAATCCGTGTGCCTCACGTCTTGTCAGTCACGTACCCTCATCTGCCTACAAGTTCCGTGCAGGTGATCTTGACATCATTCTCAGTGGACCATCTCTCTCCATACCACTCACTGCCCAGAAGTACTGTATATAACTGCTTCAATATCTGCCTAGATCAAATGACGATCGATTAAACCATGGTACATACCAATTTCTTTGCTTAGCAATAGTAGTACTAGGGTGTTGCTCATGTTATTCATTATGGATGTAGTGAGAAGTTAAGCAAAATGACAGATTTTATTGGCTAACTAGAAAGATTACAATACGCAAGCTTTCGAGGTAACTCAGGCCCCTTCTTCAGGCATGAATGAAGAGAAAAAAACATTATGATCAATTTCAGTAGTGACCATTTCTGTACAGTGGCAAACATCCATGGAAAAAAGAAAATCTACATGTTTGAACATCAGTTGTATGACTCAAAACGCATGCTTTTTAGCTAAAATAATATTAAATATATACTTTAAAAATAATCAGAACATATTATAAAACAGAAAAATAAAGCTTCATGGGATTTGCCTTTTAGAACTTGTAAGGGAAAAAGTGATTGAAACTGCCTTCCTGTTAAATTAGGACATCCTGACTTCATTTGTGAGATCATATATAATGTTTAACTTTGTGCTTTGTTCTGTATTAACAGTTTTCATATGATAAATCTTATTTTTTTTACCTAGGACTGCTAATATGTTTAACTAGTTTGGGACTTGTCATAATTCAAAAGTGTTTTTCTGGAATATACCATTTATCTAAAGCTGATTGGTGACAATTAAAATATATTGAAATGTGTTATTTAAATGAACCAAGGAGGTTTCTACTCTAGTCTGCAAATAAAGGATGGCCATATTTGAATTCCACATATAAAAATGGCTCAAGTCTCTTCTTTATTTAGTATTCTCCACAATAAACTGAAGATATGACTCCCTCCTAGCAAAGTGGGGTAGAGGCTGTTGAATTTAAAACATGCTCTTTTCTATTTATACATGTTTTATTCATGACTTCTCATGTTAGGTTTTGACTTGAGTTCCATCACATGCCTGGCAACCAAGTAGCATCATAGTAACCAGCACCACATATTGGTGATCCCATGAAAAAATGAATCATAAAATTCTGGTGAATATGAAAAAAGAAAAAAAACACAATGATGCTAATAGTGACTTCATCAGTATAAAAGTAAACAAGACAATAAACAAAAAACAAAAATATAACATTACCTGTGCCATGCTGACCGGTAGGAAACCTTGTATTATTAAGACATAATTTCAAATTATCCTAATGTGCATTGGCCATATTAAAAGAAAGCCAAATTTTTTTAGCAAAACATGACAAGGTAGATACCATGCTAAAACACGTAACAATAGTGTTAATTTTTAGAATTGTAGAAGTTATAGTGATTCAGTAATGTATTTACAACTTACCATTTAATAATTATTAAATTATTTTCTTCTTTTTTATATATTTGAAAAGTAACTAAATTACATTTGGACAGCTTTCTTCCACATGTTTCTTTCTATTCTATATGGAGTGGATTAGCAAAGTATTCAGATAACACTGCACAACAAAGTTTTTGCTTCTTGAACACTGTTGGGTGTTTCTTACAGATTTTTTGGTGCTGATCACCAATATCATGATTTTTTCTTATGGGTGTTTCTTACAGATTTTTGGGTGCTGATCACGAATATCATGATTTTTTCTTATATTTGTATCTAAACATTTTCGCTCCCATAAGTGACTTATCAACAACAGCTTGTGCAGCCTGGGCATGTCCAAGCATGGAATCCGGCCAGGTTGGAAGCTGTTCTGTGGAAGTTGACATCCTGGGCAGGTCTGAACGAGCTTGACGCTGTCTCAGCATGCTATAAAGGTGGCTTGCATACAGTGATCCTGCTCATTTGGTTAACAGAGATGGTCAGTGTGTATGTATAGTATTAGTATAGTAAAGTATAGTATCTGTAGCAATATAACAGTAAGTAAGCTTGATGCTATAGATGTTTTGGTGTCAGGCGATATGTCTCATCAATGTCGTAACAGCTGCGATACATTCTGCTATATCTGTGGCGAATATACACTTGCACCTCAGAGACGTTGGATGACTGCTCTTGTGAAGAAAGCTTATCATCTGTACTTTGGCTGCAAAATTGGTGATCAAGACAGGGAATGGGCACCTCACATTTGCTGTGCGACATGTGCTGTCAGTCTGAGAGCCTGGCTCAGAGGCACTCGAAAGATGATGCCATTTGCTGTTCCGATGATATGGCAAGAACAGAAAGACCATGTGACGAACTGTTACTTCTGTTTGACTAATGTGTCTGGTTTCTCTGACAAAAACAAGAAGTCAATTGAATATTCTAATCTGCCTTCAGCAATGAGACCCGTGCCACATGACGACAGTCTTCCAATTCCGAAAGCACCAGAGGATTGGACCTTAGACAAACCAGATGAAGAAACTGCAATGCAAGGTACTGACAGTGACATTGACCCGGATTTTGAACCGTGATCATCAGGCGATCCACATCTGATAACACAGTCTGAATTGAACGATTTGGTCAGAGATTTGGGTCTGTCAAAAGCAAAAGTCAAGCTGCTGGGTTTGAGACTGCAGGAATGGTGTTTGCTGTCACCAGGTACGAAAATTTCTGTGATTCGAGGCCGACATCATGAAATAACCAAATTTTTTGCACAAGTTGACAGTCACTGTTTCTGTTGTGACATTGAAGGATTGTCCTCAACCTTGGGTTGTGATCACAACCCGGAAGAGTGGCGTCTCTTCATTGATTCGTCAATGTTAAGCCTGAAAGCTGTTCTGCTACACAATGGCAATGTTTATCCTTCAGTACCTGTCAGCTATGCAGCACACATGAAAGAAATGTATGAGAATATGGAAATGTCGCTGAAGCGCATCCAGTATAACAGGTACAACTGGAATATCTGTGGAGATCTTAAAATCATTCCTCTGTTACTAGGACTGCAGCTCAGCTATAGAAACTACTGTTGTTTCATCAGTGAATGGGACAGCTGTGCCAAAGAGTCACACTATTCTCGACAGAACTGGCCACTCCGTAAAAAGTTATTTCCTGGACAGAAAAATGTGGCACATGAATTGCTTGTCGATCCGGCAAAGATATTTTTGCCTCCTCTTCACATAAAACTGGGACTCATGATGAATTTCATGAAAGCACTGAACAAGAAAGGCGAAGGTTTTCGTTATTTAAGACAGATGTTCCTAAGAATAACTGATGCCAAGATCAAAGAGGGCATTTTTGTTGGCCCCCAGATTAGACATGTTATGAGTGACAAGCGGTTTGAAGATCTGTTAGTTGGGCCGGAAAAAATAGCCTGGAAAGCCTTCAAAGACGTTGTTGACAATTTTCTGGGCAATTATAGAGCCCCAAACTACATAGACAAACATCTCAAAGCATACAAGACAATGAAGTGCAACATGTCACTCAAGATTCATTTCCTCCACTCACACTTGGACTTCTTCCCCACAAATCTCATTGCTGTCAGTGACGAACATGGTGAAAGGGCAACTGGAATCCGTCAATGCTTGCTGACTACTGTTGGACACTGCAACGTGATGCAGCAGACATTGAATACAAAACAAAATCAGGAGCGAAACATTTTTAATTCTGTTGAATTTAATAGCTTATGTGAAACATAAACTTGATTAACCCCTTAACCGCCCTCTGCCGGATATATCCGGCACCGTTGTTTTATTGCTAACGCCATACTGCCGGAATTATCCGGCACATTTGCCTGTGGTTATATGAATGCCTGGCAAGTAGTATAACTGACGGTTAGGCGTGGGTATTATTACTACATTGCATTTCGACAAGTCTGTGGTTGTTTTGGCCGGTCATGTGACGTAATTCGCATGTGACAGCTGTGAAAATGGCGAAACGTAAACTGACTTCAAGTGAGGCTTTGCAGGCGACAGTTCAGATCATGATTGTAGCAGTTCTGAAGAAGATTTTAGCGACAATGATGAGCAGCAACGTGCGCTGCATGATACTGTGCATGAAGACGCATCGGATGACGGCGCTGAGTGGGTGTATCCCCAGCACCTCAGCTGGACTGCTGCCCGAGGTGAACTACCTTTTCTGCATCCGTTTGAGGCAACGTCTGGCTTTATTGTTGATGTAAACAATTACACTGCTGAGCAGTTTTATGAGCTGTTTGTGTCACCTGATTTGATCAGACATTTTGTTCATCAGACAAATCTGTATGCAGCACAGTTTATTGAGAAAAATCCCAATTTACCTCCACATTCCCGTGTTCGTGCTTGGTTTGACACTGATGAAAACGAAATGAAAAAATTCATTGGGATTTTGATGTTGATGGGAATAATCAGAAAACCAGATATTGAGATGTACTGGTCTACAGATCCTATGTATGCAACACCTATTTTTGCAGCTGTCATGACACGTAACCGATTCTCTTTGCTGCTGAAATTTTTTCATTTGAATGACAACAGAAACGAGCCAGATAAGAAAGATCCAAACCGCGACCGCTTGTTCAAGCTACGTCCTTTGATTGATCATTTATTTGAAGCATTTCAGTTGCCCTACATACCAGGACCGTCAGTTGCAGTTGATGAAAGTTTATTGTTGTGGAAGGGCCGCTTACAGTTTCGACAGTATCTACCATTGAAAAGGGCACGGTTTGGTATCAAGATGTTTTGCTTAGCTGAGAATTCAGGTTACATTTATAGATTTCGTATATACACTGGCAAAGAGGATCCTATGAGTAGTATTTCAGCAGTGTTGCCAGATGAATGTAAGGACTTTGGACTTTCAGAAAAAATTGTTGTGTACCTTGCCCTAACACTATTGGACAATGGGTACACCATTTGGATGGATAACTGGTACTCCAGTTGTAGGCTGTTCCATTACCTTCATCACCGTAAAACTACAGCATGTGTCACAATTCGGTCTAACAGGGTCCCTCCAGAAGTTCGCAATTCAGCGCCAGCACCGGGTCAGCACATTGCATACCGCAGTGGCCCATTGCTGTGCCTGAAATTTCGAGACAAAAAAGATGTTCACATGCTAACAACTCAGCACAATGAGTCTGTGCAGGAGGCTCCCCGCAGAAGAGGACGCCCATCACCTACTGATGTCCATTACAAGCCTCAATGCATCATTGAGTATAACAGCAACATGGGTGCTGTTGACAAGCAGGACCAAATATTGGAACCCTATTCGGCTGCAAGAAAAACTATGAAGTGGTACAAAAAGTTATCAGTTCATCTGCTCCAAATGGCAATGTTAAATGCTCACATTTTGTACCAGAAAAATGGAGGCACAAAAACATTTCTGCAGTTTGAACATGACGTCATTGCAGCCTTCATTTCCTCTGGTGAGGAACAACATGCAGATAGAGTAGAGGCAGTGGTGAGGCTCACAGAACGTCACTTTCCAGACAAACTTGAACCAACACCAACTTGGACCAAGCCACAGGCACGCTGTCGTGTCTGTTCAAAGAAGGGTCAGCGTAGAGACGTCAAGACCTTCTGCTCAAAGTGTCCCAGCAATCCAGGACTTTGTGCAGTTCCCTGCTTTGGCCTGTGGCACAGCAAACTCAGATACTGGGAATGAAACTATGATTGACTGAACTACTTTTGACTTTTGAATTACTTTTGACTGTTCCGTTTTGTTGTAGATAATAAATCCAGAAGCCTGAGAAAAGGTACATTTTGTGTTTTATTATGTGTTTGCCCATTTCTAGAACTTGCACAACATTTAGTGGTCAATACTGCTTGAATAAATGTAAAAAATGTAAAAAAAAATGTAAAAAAGTAAAAAAACGAAAATTGTTCAGATTTCGCCTGGCGTGGGGAATATTTAGGGAGTTGGCGGTTAAAGGGTTAAATACGTTATTGTCAGTAAACATATAAATGTCTCAGAGTTCCTAGGTGATGCAGTAAAACCAAAACTATACTTGTGTATACCCAGTAGGTACCTGTCACAATCAGCAAAAACTTTTCAGGAAGCAAGACTTTTCAAAAAATTGTTGTGCAATGTAATCAATGCTCAGTTACTTATTATAACAAAGCTTTTGTAAGACCCCTGTCAGACCCTTTGCTGTGGCATTCCCTTGCCCTGATCTATTTCTCACCACAATTTAAAAGCAGAGGTCCTACAGAGTGTTCCTTGAACTTCAAGGCTTGGTTTTTCTTCTGACATGCAGTGTGAACTGTGAGACCTTACAATATATACACAACTGTCTGCCAATGGTGAACACCTTTCAAGATGTAGACACAACTCAAGAAAAAATAAAGCAAACAGGATGCACCTAACAACAAAGGGTCTGAATATGTATTTGAACGGGAGAATTCAGGTTTTGATTTTTAATAAATTAGCAGAAAGCATGTTTTCAGTTTGTCATTATAGGTTATTGAGTGTTGATTGAAAGGCAAAAATTGCAAATGTAACCATTTAAAATGAAATCTGCTACCCAGTAAAGTGTGTTGAAATTAAAAGGGTCTGAATACTTTCTGAATCCACTGTAGGTATATTAAAACAACAACAACTACTACTACTGCAATTTTCTTTGATCCCTTATGACAGTATTCCTCTACATCTTGTAGAGTAGTCTTCAATTTAACACTTACATTTAGGTTACTTCAGGTTTACAAGAGAAATTAATTTGCAGGATCTGAACCAGACATTAAAACCATCACCTACAGAGATTGAGATGACATTAACTGGACAAAGACAAAGTATTAATACTATTTTGTACTTACGGTTTTGAGGTTAATTCTGCATGTAACCTTATAGTCAGGATAAAAGCCCATAAATATATTAGCTGATTGCTTATGTTAAATAGTGTTATTTTAAGCAGAAAATAGTACCTTATATGTATCTTTTTAAAATGTTTGTTTCTAAAAATGTGTAGGAAAAAGTACATTTGTGAGATTAAAAGATTTCCATCAATCATAACTGAAGCAGCTGCATGTCAACCCTGAGCTGCCCATGTGACCACAAGCAAATCACTGCAGTTATATGAGAGCAGGGAAGAATTCCTAAAATACATCCATCCATCCATTTTCCAACCTGCTGAATCCGAACACAGGGTCACGGGAGCCAATCCCAGCCAACACAAGGAACGAACCAATCCCGGGCAGGGTGCCAACCCACCACAGGACACACACAAACACACCCACACACCAAGCACACACTAGTGCCAATTTAGAATCGCCAATCCACCTAACCTGCATGTCTTTGGACTGTGGGAGGAAACCCACGCAGACACGGGGAGAACATGCAAACTCCACGCAGGGAGGACCCGGGAAGCGAACCCAGGTCCCCAAGTCTCCCAACTGCGAGGCAGCAGCGATACCCACTGTGCCACCGTGCTGCCCCTCCTAAAATACATTTACCCATCATACCATCTAATGGAACAAAACTCTTTTCACAGAATTTAATTGCCAGGTTAGGAATAGTATTACTGAAGTTACTTCATTCTCTAAACAAAAACTAAAAAGGAGGATACAGTCTCATAAGAGTGTGCTGGTACAAAGTGCATATAAATACATCCATCTTCTACAGCCGTTTTAATATGAATAAGTTGTATATTTTGATTCTACCAGCCTTCCAGGCCCTACTAATCACTCTAAAATCATATCCCATCTTACGCCTACCAAATGTTAAAGATGGGCATTTGTGATTTATTGGTAAGAATGCATTGACTGAATCTCAGCATGTATTTTCATGTGTCCTGCAGTGGTCTTGCAGCCCATCTAGGGTTGCACACTAGGTTGTGCTTAATGATGCCAGAATAGATTCTGTCTCCCTGCTGTTCTCTAATGGAATACAGTAAGAGAGTTCAGAAAAATGAATGGATGAGTGGAGGGATCTTCCCTCAAGTTTTAATTAGGATCAGAAGAAAAAGGTTAAGAGACAGTAATCTTTTAAAGAAAAATGATACATTGATCATCAGTAAAAGAAAAACTTAGTAAACAAAGTTACATAAAGGCACAATTTTGCTAAATTACTTCTGATATTACTTCTTTTTAAAAAACAGAAAAGCTGCAGTTCAGTGCACACTAAAATAAACATTCACATGCATATTTGAGAGCTTGAGAATCATTATGATAAAGACAAATAAAGAATAGAATAATATACCAAGTAAAATGGAAATAAAAAGAACAGTTCAAGGACAGAACTCCACAGAAGCATGATTTCAAGATGCAAAATATTGCAAAAAGAATGTCTGCACGAATTATTAATGCCATATCTTTGTAAAACAGGATTGCCAAAAATTCATCAGTGAAGCAAAGCTGTATTCAAATAAGATGTTTACTTAACTATTAGAATTAGCATTAAGCTATGAAGAGCTACTAAATCAAGATGTTGCAGAAGAATTGTTTTTGGACTGAATATGCATGCCTTTCTTAAAAGCTTGCATTTTCCTGGTAATAAACAAAATACGGCACGTTTGCAGTGTGAAATTTTAAACATTTTTAAGTATACTGTATAAAATTGCAGTATATAATTGTATATGAGGTATATAAATGAGGTGAAAAAAGAAAAAAATACATTTTGTATCTCTTAGCAGACTAGTACTTGAGTAATGGAAAAAGAAAGACCACAAGGTAGTTAAATTGTAATTTACTTTCATTACGCAATACTAAAAATATTTGGATTCTATGGTGTTCAACAATACTGTTCGTAAATTGTTAATGCAAGTAATTAAAATGTTTCCTGTTACTGCCAGTGTATATATTAAGTGTGTTCAGAATGTTTTCAGTAGCTGTATGTCAGATTTTAAAGATGTTACAGATGTATACAGTAATATGAAATTTAGCAGATGTTTATTTCATATTTAGTATCCCGTTTTGCCACTCATCCCCTATAAACCATTTGCAAGTAAATATGCAGTATATGTTTTTCACTAGCCTTTCTCTTGACTCATTTAAATGCTAGTGATATTCTGTTTCATAAGTTTTCAAAAGAACAGCACAATATGTTTATAACGCATTGTATTTTTTCCAATTAGGAACAGTGATACACAGTATTGTGACTACCAGGGTCTCTCCAGCTCCCCAACACCCAACAAAGACAGACACTAGCACAACACACATTTATTTTAGGTGTGGGAAATGCTTCCCTTTCACTTTCCACCTGCACAGTACATTATAAAGCACCAATACAGTCAATGATGCAGCACACAGCACTTTTTCTTCTCTTCTGTCTGTCTATTCGCTTCCACTCCTCCACCGGCAAGCTTTGTACTCTTCCTCTCGACTCTGGCTCCCTGAATGAAGGCAGCTGGCTTTTTTTATGCAGCACCTGGCAGTACTTCCAGTGGCCTGTTAGCATGGTCAGGAAGCACGTCCAGGTGAAGTGGGAAGCCCAACACAGTAGGGCTGTGCTGCACCCCTGGTGGCACCCACCAAATCCAACAGGTTTGTATGAAACTCCAACTCCCATGAAGCCCTGTGGGAATCTGAGATGCTTCTGCAACCCAGGGGGGTGCCATCTAGCACTCCAGGGGAGATAATGTCCTGTGCTTATTCTCTCCCCCGGTCCTTACAGTATCTCAGTGTCCTGTCCAGGTAAGGGCCATGGTCATCTGCCGCAATATTTAATATGCTGTACATTCTCTATAATGCATCATTTATATTCAAGTCTCCTTTTCCCCCAAACAGAAAAAAGAAACTAGTGATGCAACTAAAAATAAGCTATTAGCAAGGTCTTACAGTAGACTCAAATAATACTGAATAAACATTTTAATCAAATAAACATGTTTAGTGTCAGATCATTCTGTAGAATGGCATAGCAGTAAGCACTGCTACCTCATGGATTTAGTGGCCTGGGTTTTCATCCTACACCTGGGGCCTCATGCATAACGCCATGCATAGAATTCGCACTAAAACATGACGTAAGCACAAAACCCGAAATGTGCTTACACACAGAAAAATCCAGATGCAGGAATCTGTGTGTTCGCCAACTTCCGCGTTCTTCCGCTACATAAATCCCGCTCAGCGTGGAAATAAACGCACGTGCACGCGCTTGCTGTCCCACCCCAACTCCTCCCAGAATTACGCCTCTTTGAATATGCAAATCAATATAAATAGCCCTTAAGCCCAGAGTTCTGTGAAAAGGCAATGGCAAAAGTACGAGGAAAAATAGAAGAATTTCAGCGAATACCAAATGGAGGCAAAGAAAAACGTATTATTTGTTGGTTTAAACAGTTGTATAAGCAACAAAAGGAAGTTGATTGAGTGACATAGCGTGTTGGAGAAACTCGAAAGCTCAAGTTCACAAAGTCGCACAGTGCCCGAAATAAAAAAGTTGTCACATATCAAAGTCGGCGTGAAAAGGCGACTCGTAGCCCACCATCTGAGTGTCATATGAAAGCTTATTAGGGTACAGTGAAAAAAAAGGCATACAGTGTGAAAAAAGCACGAAATGTCAACTTTAATCTCGAAATTTCCACTTTAATCACGTAGTTTATTTTGTCATTACAGTAGAACATCATAAACTTCATCTTAAAATCGTTTAATTTACTAGTTTCTCAAATCCCATCATAACTAAAGTAGCACGTTAAATGCTTTGTTTTGTATTTGATCTTCTATATGCTCTATGTGCCCGAATCACTACAAAGTGCTCTTCCTCCGACAGGACACAGAATCCATTACGTTCGTAATATTACAGCTCTCTGAGTAATTAAAATACTGAGAAGTATATGTGATATCATTTTCATGATGATATGAGTTAAAGCATGTTATTAAACATGGGAACACGGTGGCACAGTGATTGTTCATGTCTTACAGCAAGATGCTTGCTGTGCCATGCGCGACCTTCAATGAAATGCTTTATTACAGAAGTACTGTTTTTTTCAAACGTACTAACCCCCAATTCCTGTCCTTACTTTTCTTTCTCCAAATACCCAATCGCCACACAATCAGCTCTGTAATAGACGTTAAGTCATCTGTAAGCTTAGAACACTGATTCTTCAAAACATTTAAGGAACATCGAAATATCTTCGTAATGTTTAATTATTCTATCCATCTATCCTTCCAGTGTCGCGCCAGCCACAGCATGAAAACAGAGCGAGGCAGGAACAAACCGTAAACAAAGCTCAAGCTCGCTAGTGCTGCGGCACTGTGTAGTTAAAGTTTTATCTGTATAATATAATCAACATATTTTGCTACATTTCATCTTAAAAATGATATCGTCATAATATGTAAATACGCGCTTTATAAAGTGGCTCAGGTTGTGCAATATTATAACTGTATCATAAGTACAATTACCTCATGGTAACTTGCAAGTACAAACAGTTCTACAAGGAGCACTTGATGGACTGATTGAGTGCGTGTATAGTTCTTGGGATGAAACTGTTTGTGAACCGCGAGATCCGCAAAGGGAAAGGCTGTGAAGCGTTGGTCGGATGAGAGCAGTTCAAATAGCAAATGGCTGAGGCAGCGAGTGCTTGATACTGTATACCGATAATTCTCTTTCCAATCGCTGTAGATTCACACTCAGATACAGTGATATAAATACTCTGAGTGGTGTAGTGCGAGTAATATGGAAAAAGATGATCCGCTGTGGCAACCCCTAACAGGAGCAGCTGACAGAAGAAGAAGAAGGTGCAGTGAGAGTAACAATGCTAAAGCAGTTATGGTATTTAGAATAGTTTGACCATTCTATGGACCATTATATTGTTACAAGTTAATTACAATCAGATGCATTAAATTTATGAACGTATGCGGTTAATTTCAGTGTTTGATAAAGCCGCCGTCGTGGATGTGGATCTAAGAAAGGGTAACTACACAGGAACAGTAGCACTGCTTTGACGCTGGGTGCCGCCAGTCTGCAAAACCGAGCGGAGAACTTGCGTACGACAGGGTATGAGGTACTGTGGAAAAGTGCGTGGCTTTACGCCAAGTGTAGGTTTTATACATCGCGATTTGAATGTGGAAACATTCTTACGCAACATTTCTGTGCGTATGCACTGTTTATACGTGAGGCCCCTGAGCCTTGAGTTGATGTGTGCGTGAGTGAGCGCTGCTCAGCATTGTTTTTTACTATACGGCCAGTGTTCCCAGCATATGCTCCATCCCCATGTGACTCTGGAATGATTTGATTTAAAGAGGGCTTTTAGTAACATGCAATACTTAAGTTTGTATACTTCTATTTGCTTCCACATTATAGACTCACAGAAATTCAGAGCTACTCCTGGGCCAAAGGCCAGTCTATCAGAGGAGAATCCAGTCATACATAAACCATTCCAAATTAACAAAGTAGTTCTGGCAGTCCTTTTTTTCTACTTTAGACATTGAGTAAAACCATAAGAACAGTAAAAACATTAGGATTGCTTCCTTCTTTTCACTCAGTGATGATGGGATAAGGTGCATCTTACACAACCTTGAAATGGATGAAGTGGATTTGAGAATTATTTTAACTCAACCTCCTCCCACAATGGTTAAGATTTTTTTCAGTCCTCAAACCCCTGGTCTTAAAGCTGCTAACAGCCACATCTGTGCTTGCCATTTCATATAAAACATATGAGTGATTAACTGTAATTTTACAGAAAAGGAACAAGAAGCAAGCAGTCCCACTTTTTGCCCTGAAATATTTAATAGCTTGTTTAGGTTTTATTAGACAATAAAAACAGAAACAAACATAAAAGCAGATCTGTCAAATATAGCTGTGTATGGTTCCAGCATGCATTTGATAAAATCATAAAAACGATCAACGGGAAGCCATTAAGGAGTAAAAAAAAATTAAAAAAACTACAGAAATCTTTAAACAATTGGATTTAATTAAAACAAATGAAAATACAAGGGATAACTGGTGTAGATTTTTCACCAACTACTGAAGAAGGTGGAAAGCAGATTAGAATCAGGAAAGAAAACAGAGTTGTATCACAAAAATAATTGATCATAGGAGTGAAGAATCAACATAGTAGATGTTTGCTACTAATATAATAAACATTATTTAGATGGAGAGCTATTCATAGCTGTTTGTGTAATATAACACACAATTATTAAGCAAAGTGTACAATTTATTCAGAATGTTATGCATCTGGTGTGCATTATGGTACTTAGCTTGAGTAATTAAATTATATATATTAAATTATATATGTCTATATATATATATATATATATATATATAGACATGCACACATAACCCCAGTTCCAAAAAAGTTATGATGCTGTGTAAAATATAAATAAAAACAGAATGCAATGATTTGCAAATCTCATATGCTCATATTTTATTCACAATAGAAAAAAGAAAACATATCAAATGTTTAAATTGAGAAAATGTGCCATTTTAAGTAAAGAATAAGGTCATTTTGAATTTGATGGCAGCAGCACGTCTCAAAAGAGTTGGGACAGGGCCATGTTTAGCACTGTGTAATATCCCCTCTTCTTTTAACAGAACGTCTGGGAACTGAGGAGACCAGTTGCTGGAGTTTTGGGAGGGGAATGATGTCCCATTCTTGTCTGATCTAAGATTCTAGCTGCTCAACAGTCCTGGGTCTTTTTTGTCGTATTTTTCCTTACATGATGCGTCAAATGTTTTCAGTTAGTATAAGATGCATGCAGGCCACTTCAGCACCCGCACTCTTCTACTACGAAGCCATGCTGTTGTAATAGATGCAGTATACGGTTTAGTATTGTCTTGCTGAAATATGAAAGGCCATCGCTAAAAAGATATCATCTGGATGGGAGCATATGTTGCTCTAAAACCTGTATATACTTTTCAGCATTGATGGTGTCTTTCCAAGTTCCATAGACACTAATGCAACAAAATACCATTAGAGATGCATGCTTTTGAACTGAGCGCTGATAAACACGCTGGATGGCCCCTCTCCTTTTTAGACCAGCAGATCCATGTTTTCCAAAGAGAATTTCAGATTTCGATTTGACTGACCACAAAACAGATTTTGCCTCTGTCCATTTTAAATGAGATTTGGCCCAGAGAAGATGGCAGCATTTCTGGATCAAGTTCACTTATGGCTTCTACTGAGCATGATGGAGCTTTAACCTGCATTTGTGCATGGCATGGCAAACTGTGTTCTCAGACAATGATTTCTGGAAGTGTTCCTGAGCCCATGCAGAATTATGTCTGTTTTTAATGCCATGCCACCTGAAGGCCTGAAGATCATGGGCATCAAATATTGATTTTCAGTATTTTCCCTTTTGCACAGAGATTTATTTCTCTATATTCTCTGAATGTTTTGATGATATTATGTACTATAAATGATGAGATATTCAAAGTCTAAGCAATCTTATGTTGAGGAACATTATTCTGAAATTGTTAGAAAATTTGTAGACACAGTTTTTTTCAGATTGGTGAACCTCTGCCCATCTTTACTTCTGAGAGACTCTTCCTCTGTAAGATGCTCTTTTTATACCCAATCATGTTACTGACCTACTGCCAATTAACCTAATTAGTTGCAAAGTGTTCCTCCAGCTGTTTCTTTTTAGTACCACTTAGTTTAGTTGCCAAATTCAAAATTACCTAATATTTTTCATGAAATAGTAAAATGTCTCACTTTCAACATTTTATATTACTTATATGTTATATTTTTAATAAAATATGGGTTTATGAGATTTGTTAATTATTGCAATCTGTTTTTATTTACGTTTTATACAGCGTCCCACCTTTTTTGGAATTGAAGTTGTATATATATATATATATATATATATATATAAATTTCATTATATAGCATACAATATGTAGTATTTTTTATGCTGATAAAGCTACTTACATATACAAATTAATTAACATAAAGTATTTGTGTTAGTTGGGAAGTGGTAGTGAAAAGCAATTTTTAAGTTTCACCCTTGATGTTCAATAAAGTTACAGTCAGGACTCTGATTTGGCCACTTAGTGACATCAGTTTTCTTCATTTTAAGCTATTCCATTGTTGCTCTGGCAGTATGCTTTGGTCACTGTCCCTGATTTAAGCTTTCTGCGAGAAAAAGCAGGTTTTCCTCCAGGATCTATCTGTAGTATTCAACGTTTATCTTCAAATCATTCCTGAACAAATTGCTAATCTCTGCTGCTGAAAAGCATCCCCATAACACAATGCCACCATCACTACATTTTACACCTGGCTCAGTGTTACCTGGCTAATGTGCAGTGTTTGATTTACACCATTCATACCACTTAGTGTTCAAAACAATAATGTTCCACTTTAGATTCATCAGATCACAGAACTTTCTGACTCATCTTTGTAGTATCTTCTAAATAACATGTTGTATATTCCTTACTGGCAAGGACACTTTTTCAGCTTGAGTGTCTTCTTTGGCACTCATTAATAACAGTCCATCTGTGCAGTGACTTGGAAATTGTCACCCACTTATGCAGCTCTGACAGAGTGACAAGTAGAGTCACTGTAGCCTCTCTGACAAGTCCCATTCTAGCTTGAAGCCTACATTTGGAGGGACAGTGTGACTGTAGTTTTGTATTTTTACACTTTTGTATGGTTTTTGATTCATTTTTATACAATTTTAATTTCACCTGGTGCCTTTTGTAGTCTTTTGTATTAGTTTAGGGGGTTTTAACACTTGCAATTTCCAATTCTGTAAATTAAGAAAATTACATCTGAGGAATTAACTACATTGAAATATTTTAACGTTGTATGACATTATAATTATTATTTATCATATGTACCATCATCTTGAAGATATTTTTTAATAAGAATTACTACAATGAATTCCCAAGATTCACCAGGGGCCTCATGTATAAACGATGCATACGCACAAAAATGTTGCATAAGCCCGTTTCCACGCTCACATCGCGATGTATAAAACCTAAACTTGGCGTAAAGCCACACACATTTTCACGCCACCTATATGCTTGGTGTACGCAAGTTCTCCGCTCGGTTTTGCAAACTGGCGGCACCCAGCGTCAAAGCACTGCTTTTGTTCCAGTGTGGTCTCCCTTTCTTTTTTAGATCCACATCCCTGACGCGGCTTTATCAAATACGCTGATATTAACCTCATATTGTTTATTAGTTTAAGGCATCTGATTGTAATTAACCTGTAACAATATAATGGTCCATAGAATAGCCAAACTATTCCAAATACCATAGCTGCTTTAACGTTGTTTCTCTCAATGCACCACTCATAGCATTTATCCCACTGTATCTGAGTGTGGAATCACAGCTCTACAGCAGCTCATCGGAAAGAGAATTATTGGTATACAGCATCAAGCACACGCTGCCTCAGCCATGCGCACAGTCTATTGAACTGCTCTCAAACAGCAAACGCTTCAGAGCCTTTCCTGTACGGATCTCGCGGTTCAGAAAAAGTTTCATCCCAAGAACTATAAACGCACTGAATCAGTCCATCAAGTGCTCCTTGTAGAACTGTTTGTACTTACAAGTACAATCACCTCACTGTAAACTTGCGATACAGTTATAATATTGTACAACCTGAGCCACTTTATAAAGAGAGAATTTACATAAGATGACAATATCATTTTTAAGATGAAATGCAGCAAAATATGTTTATTACATTATTAAACAGATAAAATGTTAACATCATTTAAATAATCTATATTGTTAATAATTAAACATGTGAGGACACTGTGGCGCAGCACTAGCGACAATCTGGTGCCCTGTTCAGAGATTGTTCCTGCCTCGCGCTGTACGTTTGCTGGGACTGGATGGATAGATGGATGGAATAATTAAACATGTACTACCATGTTTCCCTGAAAATAAGACAGGGTCTTATATTAATTTTTGCTCCAAAAGATGCACTAGGGCTTATTTTCAGGGGATGTCTTATATTTATTCATGTACAACAATATACATTTATCCAAATACAGTCATGTCATATCATAACTCTCCACATTCAAACCTTGAATTCTAGCCTGATTTTCTTGATACTCCAGCTGCTTTTAAGATTCTACGGGATCGTTGTGCGCGCTTCGATGTTTGATGAATGGTTCAATGTGGTGAACCAAAATTCCGACATACAAATGCATGCGTGGTGTCTTTTATATTCATCCATCCATCCATTATCCAACCCGCTATATCCTAACACAGGGTCACGGGGGTCTGCTGGAGCCAATCCCAGCCAACACAGGGCACAAGGCAGGAACCAATCCCGGGCAGGGTGCCAACCCACCGCAGCTTTTATATTCAAGTGTCACATATTCCCGATCATAATGACAGGATACATGTTAAAAGTCTCACATGCCATCTTCTGTGCTGTCTTTTTTTTACCTTCACAATAGCATCAGAATGTACGATGGCGTATTTGAGCAACAGAGAAAAAAAATTAAGGATATGGTGAAATTGTCTGTTTTGTGATTAAAGTGGAGAGTTTGGCTTTAACCTCGAAATGTTCACTTTAACCTCATAGTTTATTTTACCATTAAAGCCGTCGTAAACATCATCTTAAAAGCAACCCAGCTGTTAAACACTATGTGCTTCTGGGTCTTCCTCCTGAGCTGACATCAGCAATCACCACACAGAACACATTACATTTCTGATATTCCAGCTCTCTGCACATTAAGAACCCTTAGATTTATACTTGATATCACTTTCATGATGAAATGCATTAAAGTTATATATGTTACATTTTATAGATAAATCATTAACTTTGTTTAAATAATGAATACTGTTAATAGTTACACGTGTGAGGGTGACATGGTGGCAGATCAGTAGCACTGCTGTCTCACAGGGAGTCACGTCCTTATGGAGTTTGCATGTTTCCCTGATGGGTTTCCACAGTGTACTCCATTTTCCATCCAAAGAGATGAAGGTTTAGGGATTTGGTGACGCTAAAATGACGTTCGTGTATGTGAGTGCTTGTGTTCACCTTGCGATTAGCTGATACCCCGTCAAGGGATTCTTTCTGTCTCACGCTCGATGCTGCTGGAATGGACATATCCCTGGATTGATGGATGTAATCATTAAACATCCTTTTCAGAGATATTGTGGCAAGATGTCCTCAGAATTTAATGGATGTTTCGGGCACACGCATCGTATTGCATGAAGTATCAACCCAGCCTATGGCTCCTTGCTTTTTAGCTGACGATCTTGACTAGTGCTTATTTTTGGGGTAGGGCTTATATTACAGAGCAATCTGAAAATCATGCTTGGGCTTATTTTCAGAGTAGGTCTTATTTTTGGGGAAACACGTTATAAAGATATTTCAATGTTCCTTAAAAGTTTTGAAGAATCAGCATTCTAAGCTTACAGATGGCTTAACATCTATTACAGAGCTGATTGTGTGGCGATTGGTTACTTGGAGAAAGAAAAGGAAGAACAGGATTTGGGGGTAAGTACGTATTGAAAGAGACAGTACCGCTGCAATAAATTATTTCATCAAAGGTCGCTCATGGCACAGCAAGCATCTTGTGGGAGGCAGGAACAATCTGTGGACAAGGCGCCAGCTTGTCACTATTACTGCGCCACTGTGTTCCAAGTTTAATAACATGCTTTAACTCCTATCATCATGAAAATGATATCAAGTATACATCTCAGTATTTTAATTATTCAGAGAGCTGTAATATCACAAATGTAATGGATTCTCTGTCCTGTTGGAGGAAGAGAAAGCCCGTTTAAGAAGCACGTAATTATATACACACATAGAGCACATAGAAGAACACATACAAAACAAAGCATTTAACATGCTACTTTAGTTACGATGGTATTTGAGAAACTAGTAAATTAAATGATTTAAAGAAGAAGTTTATGATGTTCTACTTTAATGACACAATAAACTATGTGATTAAAGTGGAAATTTCAAGATTAAAGTTGACATTTCATGCTTTTTTCCCACTGTGTGCCTATTTTTTTTTTCTTTTCTCTGTACCCTAATAAGCTTTCATAAATGGATGGATGGATGGATGGATGACACTAAGACGGTGGGCTACGACTCACCTTTGCACGGCGACTTTGATATCTGACAACTTCTTTTTTATTTCGGCACTGTGTGAGTTTGTGAACTTGAGCTTTCGAGTTTCTCCTGTACTCTATGTCACTCGATCAACTTCCTTTTGTTGTTTATACCACTGTTAAAACCAACAAATAGTACGTTTTTCCTTGCATCCACTTGGTATTCGCTGAAATTCTTCAGACGACGGTCTCTGAAGCAGAAAGCACTTAAGTAAACTACAGAAACGGAGAAGATGACATCAATACTAAACGTAAGTTCTATCTGCTCTCTGCCCGTTGAGGGCACGTTTATATGTTGTATGTCCTGCAGCATGTACAGTTCAGGTTTTCCGGCCGACATTGTAGACAGCTTCACCTGCCAAAAGTGTTTAGTTAATTTAGAGTTGGTCGGGAAAATACGCGAATTGGAGGACCGCGTTAGGAATCTGATAGCGATTAGGCAAACCGAAAATTGGATCGACTCAGTTTGTTTAGACAATTCGGCTACTTCTGATTCGGCTTCAGTCTCTCCTGGTCCCACTATAGTCAGTGCATGGCCGAAGTCAGCAGCACCAATTCAGCCACAGGGCGAGTGGGTAACTGTAAGACGGGGGTCTAAGAATCCAAAATGTAGTCCCCCGGCACCCAGGTCACCAATTCGGACCCAGAACAGATTCTCAGCACTCCGCAGCGCGCCTGTGGAAACTGAGAATAAGAAAGTGCTCATATATGGCGATTCCATAGTGCGGAATGTTAGAATTCCAAACTATGTTAAACCAGCAGTTAATGTTAAGTGCCTCGCAGGGGCCAAGATTTCTGGCATAGAGGCTGCATTGGACCGTGTCGCCGACGATGAAGTATCTACCTTATTGCTGCATGTTGGCACTAATGATATTTATTCACAGCAATCTGAGGTATTAAAGAGGAACTTCATCTCTCTTTGCATCAAAGCTAAAAGAAAATGTCGGAATTTAGTTGTATCTGGCCCCTTACCAAGATTATATAGAGGGGATGTGATTTATAGCAGATTGCATTCCCTTCACTGCTGGCTAGAAACCTGGTGTGCAAACAAAAGCATAGCGTTTGTGAACAATTGGGATGATTTTTGGGAAAGGCCTGGATTTTTCAGAAGAGATGGTCTTCATCCTAACTGGAGGGGATCTTATGTATTATCCCAAAATATGGCAGCAAAACTGCCTGGTTGACTGATTAGAGCACCATCCAGGCCACAGTCATGTGATCTTAAATCACAGGCTGTTGTTTATCCCACCTGTTACTTTCCTGAAGCTGTTACCCATAATCCTTGTCTTGGAGCATCCAGTAAATTTAGTCTTGATACAAACCTTAAATTAATTGATAACCAAAAAATAAGGTGTATAATTAGACCAAGGGATAAAAGCAGAACCTCCACCAGGGGCATCTGTAATAGAAATTTACTACAAATTAAAACAAAAAGTATATCACCAATTCAGAAAGAAGCATACAGTTTTAAATGCTGCTTATTGAACATTCGCTCTCTTGGAACTAAAGCTGTTTTGGTAAATGATATTATATTAAGTACAAAATCTGATCTGTGTCTTCTCACCGAAACCTGGCTTAGTAAATGTGACACTGTAACCCTAGCTGAGGCGTCACCAGATGGCTACTCGTTCCTTCATAAGTCTAGAGATTCAGGTCGAGGAGGAGGCCTTGGAATAATTCATTGTAACAAAATGCAAATCACTTCTAAAAATTTAGGCAACTTTACATCCTTTGAAGCATTCATTATAAATATTAAAACAGATTCCAACACAATTATAGTGCTAGTCTATAGACCACCAGGGCCGTATTCATTGTTCATGTCTGAATTTAGCAACCTTTTATCTGACTTGGCTATAAATTATGAGCACGTAGTACTGATGTGGGATTTTAATGTACACATTGATGTGGAAACTGACACTTTTAGCAAATGTTTTACTTATTTGTTAAATTCAGTAGGATTTTGTCAGAATGTCAAAGGTCCAACTCATAATTATAACCACACATTAGATTTAATTATAACTTACAAAGTTGAAATTCAAAATTTAATTATTACTCCATTAAATGAAGTTATTTCCGATCACTACTTAATTACATTTGATTTAGTCCTGCCCTTGCCAACATACTCCCAGATTAAAACAAAGACAGTGCGACATCTAGATTGTAATTCTGCTTCAAAATTTATAGATACTTTGAATAAGTCGAGTGTAATTGTGGAAAACCATTTAGATCAGTTAACATCAAATGTAAACGTGGAAAACAATTTAGATCAGCTAACATCACATTATAATGTGACCTTGAGAGATGCTCTGGACACAGTGGCACCCCTTAAAACAAAAGTGATCAAAGCACATAGAAACTCTCCCTGGTTTAATGAAAACACTCGAGCTCTTAAATTAGAGTGTCGAAAACTGGAGCGCAGATGGAGAACAACAAAGCTACTTGTCTTTCAAATTGCATGGACAGAGAGTGTTAATAAATATAAAAAAAACCCTCTTTAAAGCTCGCTCAGAATATTATTCTACATTAATAGATAGCAATAATAAAATTCCTCGGGTACTGTTTAGAACAGTGGCTAAATTAACAAATGGAAATTCAGATCAACAGTGCAAAATACCAACAGATATTAGCAGTACAGACTTTATGAAGTTCTTCAATGAGAAAATTAAAAATATAAGATCCCAGATCTCTGCATCACAGTACAAACCAAATACTAGCTTAGCAGACCCTGTCTCACATTGCACTCAGCACTTTAGTAATTTTAATCCTGTAACTGAGCAGGAACTCTTAAGTTTAATTTCTAAAATGAAGCCCACTACTTGTTCCCTAGATCCAGTGCCAACAAAACTAGTAAAAAGTGCAATGGATGTTCTTGCAGCACCTATCCTAAACATTACCAATAGTTAATTATTGCATGGCACAGTACCTGATACACTAAAAGTGTCAGTCATTAAACCATTACTTAAAAAGTCAGACCTTGACCCACATATACTAAATAATTATAGGCCTATTTCAAATTTACCGTTTCTCTCTAAAATACTAGAAAAAGTAGTCGCCAGTCAGCTTCAGACACACCTTACGCATTACAATTTATTTGAGAAATTCCAGTCTGGTTTTCGCACTGGTCATAGTACAGAAATGGCACTAACACGGGTTGTAAATGACATTCTGATATCCTCTGATGAAGGAAACTCCACTGTAATTATGTTGTTGGACTTAAGTGCAGCATTTGACACCATCGACCATTCTATTTTACTACACAGGCTAGAAAATGATGTTGGGCTTACAGGCACCGTGCTCGCTTGGTTTAGTTCTTACTTATCAAATCGATTCCAATATGTACAGAAATGTGCTGACAGTACTCCATCATTATACACAGAAGTTCAATATGGTGTCCCACAGGGCTCAGTACTGGGGGACCTTTACTGTTTTCACTGTACATGCTTCCACTGGGATCTATCATTAGGAAACATAATGTTAATTTTCACTCGTATGCAGATGACACCCAGTTATACCTTTCATTTAAATCAAATGAAGTTTCTCCAATGTTGTCTTTAATTAGTTGTGTTAGCGAATTAAAGGAGTGGATGAATGAGAACTACTTGTCTTTAAATACAGATAAAACAGAGATGTTAATTGTTGGAGGGAATGATGCTGATCACAACAATATTCTGTCATCATTTAACTCAGTTGGAATCCCAGTCAATTTTACTGAATCAGCCCACAATCTAGGAGTTATATTTGACTCTAGCATGTCATTTAAAGCGCATATTACAAAGTTGTCCAAAACATGTTTCTTCCATCTTAAAAATGTTAGGAAATTAAGGCGCTTTTTAAATAAACAGGATTCAGAGAAACTAATTCATGCATTTATTTCTAGTAGGATTGACTACTGCAATGCGATGTTCACTGGATGTTCAAACTGTTCTTTATACAGCCTCCAGTTAATCCAAAATACTGCTGCAAGAATTATTACAAGAACAAGAAAATACGAACACATAACTCCAGTTCTTAAATCCTTACACTGGGTCCCGGTTAAGTTTAGGGCAGATTTCAAAATCCTTCTTTTAACATATAAAGCATTAAATGGTCGAGGTCCGGCTTACTTGTCTGAACTTTTCATGAGTTACAAACCTGAGCGCACATTAAGATCTCAAGATGCCGGTCTGCTTATGATTCCAAGGATTAATAAAATAACAGTGGGAGGTTGAGCTTTTAGTTACAGGGCCCCTAAACTGTGGAATGGTCTGCCTGCTACTATAAGAGATGCCCCTTCGGTCTCAGCTTTTAAATCATGGCTGAAGACTCACTACTTCAGTTTAGCATATCCTGACTAGAGCTGCTGATTAACTGTACAGACTGCATCTCTGTTGTTAGTCATTAGCACTTAAACATAAGTAACATGACAGTTATAATTGTATACTAACCCTCACTTATTCTGTTTTTCTTCTCGGTACTCAAATGTGGCACTTGGTGCCATGGCCCACCTGCCAAGTTGTTTTGCCTGCCTAAGGAAAAGTCATCCCAGATGGAAGATTGCAGGAATCGTGGGAAAGAGGGGTCCTTTCATCGGATTGGCTGGCCCAACACTGTTTCAGCCGTGGAATGGCCAAATGGAGGAGGCAGCTTGATGGATGAGGTCTCTAGGTCTCTACACAAATCCAAATCTTATTATGGGATATATCATCTACTGTTAAATTCTGCTCTGTACTTCTAAAAATTTATATTTTTTATTTCTTACTATATTGAGAAATTGTTCTGTTCTGTGTACTGCATTGTATTGTATTGACCCCCTTCTTTTGACACCCACTGCACGCCCAACCTACCTGGAAAGGGGTCTCTCTTTGAACTGCCTTTCCCAAGGTTTCTTCCATTTTTTCCCTACAAGGTTTTTTTGGGAGTTTTTCCTTGTCTTCTTAGAGAGTCAAGGCTGGGGGGCTGTCAAGAGGCAGGGCCTGTTAAAGCGCATTGCGGCACTTCCTGTGTGATTTTGGGCTATACAAAAATAAACTGTATTGTATTGTATTGTATTTTCCCCCGTGCTTTTGCCATTGCCTTTTCACAGAACGCTGAGCTTAAGGGCTATTTATATTAATTTGCATATTCAAAGAGGCGTAATTCTGGGAGGAGTTTGGGAGTGGCGGCAGGGCACGTGTGTTACTTTTCATGCTGACCGGGATTAATGGAGAATGTGGAAGTTGGCGTTCTCACAGATTTATGCATCTGGATTTTTTTGTGTGTATGAACATCTCCGCTTTTGTCTGTATGCCATGTTTTAGTTTGAATTCTACGCATGGCGTTATGTATGAGGCCCCAGGAGTGTATGACAAATGATGTCACTGATGCGACCACAAATGGTTGGCACGCCTGTTTCAGAATCATCTGAGATTGTTGATAAATTAAAACAAACTTTGCTTTCTGGTGTGGTTGTGTTGCAGTCTTAACCTCTCTGGGTTTATAATTCTGTCTAATTTGTTTTGACTTTCTGGTTACTGTTTTCGCTCAGAAGACAGATCAGACATTTACTTACTGAACATAGGCTGGTTTTTTAACTCATTCTTACTTTCATGGACACCGCTATTCCTATGTCTGTCTTTTGTAGAGAGTACAATACTTATTAGTAGCTCTGCTGGAAAAAAAATTATTTTAGTGACAATAAAATGTGAAAATAGTTTTTCAAGATATTATATTTAAATAGAAATTGCATACAGTATTTAAAGTGTAGCTTGATGTATAACAGAGTAACTACCATGCACTTGCTCAAAGCTTAAATAGCAATTGCTAGCCATTAATTACACAGAAATTGCACATCTAATGTAAAATTAGTTTTTTTCTGAAAAAAAAAGAAATAATCCAAAATACTTAAGAGTACTAATTTAATGCTTAAACAGGAACTGCTTACTCAATGTAAAATCTAACTTATTTGGTAAAAGAAATTAGTTTTCATGCACTTAGACAATGCATGAATTACGTACCAGGATTAAAATGTATCTACCATGTACTTAATATGTCTTCTATAGGTGAAATCTCCTCGATATAATGCAACGCTTAATTCTTCAGGAATTAAGATTTACCATTTTATAACTAATGTAATATAAATATTTTTTAATCTTATTTTTTAATTAGCACTTAATTTGCAAGTAGAGGCAGCACTTAATTTAGAAACAAACTCAATTCCTACTGACATTCATAACCCCATTTTGTATGTAATTATGAACTTCCACTGAAAATGACCCTTAACGCAAATATCAGCCACAATTCCTAATACTTTACTACTTATTTTACGGAAAAATATTTCAAATTTATTAACAAAATAACCATGAAATAATATTACCACAAAGCACTTTAAATCACAAATGCTAATAATTTAAACTAAAATGAGCTGTGGTTATATGCAGTTATATGTTGACCTTATGCTTAAAAATTCTACAATTGGAAAAGGCATAAAGTGCAAAAAGCCAAAAGTAATTCCCGATTGATCCCTCAACAGAGACATGTTGTCTTTCCTGAGCAGTCACCAAGCGTGTCACTTCCGACTTCCAGTAGTTGTATTCTCTGAGATGAAATGGTTGTAGCAGAACTTAAAGTGCAGCTGCGGGTGCTGCCGATTACTTTCAGGGACACGTTTTATCTTTCCAGAGGGATCACTTACTGCGTCTGAGACGTGCTTAGGATGTTGGGAATTACAGCCATCTGCAGAGACAGCTTCTTACTTATGAGTGGGGTTACTCTGTGTGTTGCCGATTACATTCCATGACACATATGCACAAAATGGTCCAGAGTGTGCAGTAGTGGGATTTTATGTGCTCATTCGTATTTGCACAATTGTTGTTTCTTGAGACCCACCTGCAATAGCTCACAGGATTTTCATAAAATGTGTCAACAGCTATGGCTATGCAGTTCCACAGTGCATATGTAACAGATGAAACGTGACAAACTGATAAAAGAGTATAAAATAAAAGCAAATGTGAAAATTCAATGTATAAAGTCAATGGTTTGCAGTTCTGAAATGAACTTAGGGGACTCACAAATCTGTGTTGCACTGTGGGACATGTTTTAAGACATTCTGTCAGACACGTAGTGTGATCAAGCACTTCCTGGAGAGCATCTCCCTTCTCAGATCTTCTTTATTTTTCCAGTTTCAACCGAAGCTGTAGAGTTTAAACTACATTGATACAATAATGTAACCAAATAATACTGCATGCTGTCATAAGGGATACTCTTATCAATTTGTGGCAACCCTTTTCCAGGTAATCTCACAAAAACTGGATTTCATAGTGGGGTAGCAAAATAAAAATTTGCTAATAAATAAATTATATGTTGACTGTTTTTTCTGAAGACACATGAGAGATTCTGTTGCCTATACAGTAAACTATCCTAACCTCCACACTAAGTTTATGTGTGTAATGATTTAAGACATGCAGGATATATTTTGGCACATATTTTGTCATTTTCTTTCCATTTAAAAGTTCTGCATTGCTATTTTATATTCTGCTTTTACCTGTAGTCACCACCATTTTGTGTATTTTTCTGATACCTTTCATCATGTTGTTCTTAACATGTTGTGTCATTGCTACCACGTGGAGGCTTGAATTTGTGATGCCTGAAGTAATTGGGCTAAAACCTATTTAAAATTTCTGCATGCTAGGTTTTGGATATTCAAAAACAATTTCTTTTCTTGTATTATTTTTAAATCTAATTAGTGAGTTAGGACTTTTTGCATGTTTCTTTTTGATTCTCGTTAACATGTTGGACTTTGGCAATCAGTAGCTTTCAGCTTTCTGCCTTTTGATCCACACTTTGTTTTTGGACTTTGCTCTCTCGTTTCTTCTGGGCCAACATCATTTTTGTTATAGTTGACTTGCCAGTGCAGTCTGGCAGTAAATGTGTAATGGCACACTTTATTTTGTGAACTGTTATTCTTTACTTGGCAGATACCTTTATCCAGGAGGACTTACAAAATTATTATAGATATACAACATTTAAGTAGTAAATATAACAACAGAAAATACTTATGATACAACTGGGACTCTTCTCTGCATAAGGGGTCCTGCAGGCATGGAAAAAGTAGAAAGGAAAAAGGATGCGGCAGTGCAACAAAACATCCTCAAGAATTCTGGTTGCTTTCTGGAGGCAACCTGGAAACAGACAGAAAATTGATGTGATTCCAAATCACAGAAACAATGCCATTGTGAGTGACTTAAAAGCAAAACGGATTCAAAACCTCAAATCAATCAAGAACATGTGGCAGGAGTTAAATATTGCTCATTGCCAATGGCCCCCATCCAACTGGTGGGAGCTCAATAAAGTTTGCAAATCACAATAAGCATAAATTAGAGTGTCCAGAAATTCAAAATTGGTACAGACTTATTCTAATTAATGAACATAATAATAATATCATAACATTTCCTTATTAATGTACATAAATATATGTATTTTATTTAAATATAAATATTTTTTATTCTTTTTATTTATTCTCTTTCCACTACAGGGTTGTTGGGAGCCTGTGGGTAGAGCAGCTGCAATAGATGCAGTGGCGAGCACAAACCTGGTACACAATGGAGGGCAGACTCCCATTAAAGGGGCCCATTTGGGCCACCGATTACCATAACACCATGCCTTTGACCTCTTTGTAGCAAAATGAACCAACAATATTACCTTCAGCAATGCTGTGCAAATTCAAGGAAAAAGCAAATTGAACTTGAGAAAGTAACATTTCTCTAAAATATCTGCAGTTGCCAAGACATACTGTATTGTTAATGCTCCTCAAAATGCCAAGCCATTGCACATTTCTTTTGATTCGCCTTACCACTTGGAAGTACTCAGCCTCAAGGGATCAAAAAGAAAATACTTTTGTTATGCCAGTAGGAAAAAAGTACACAATGGTTTATATCTTTTTTTCACAGTTTTCAACAAGCTATTTGCCAACAACAACATCAGATATGTATAGGGTGGACACAAAAAACACTAATGAAACAAAGTTTATTAAGTGGCAGCAAAGAAAAGGCCTGTTATATAAAGCTAAGCATCGTCACAGAAATATTAAATCTTTATATCATTCAGATCACAATGGCTACAAACTGCCAGTAACAACATGTGCAATTAGACTTAAAATGGTCTCAGTATTTTTTAATATTTTGTAAGCATTGTAGCCATAATGATCTATTCAGTCAATTTTACTTTCCAAAAAACTTAAGTGAGTGCCTATTGTTTTATTGCTAATTTATAGATAATAACTTTTCATTTAGTGTCTTAGATAATCTACTGGAATAACTTTTGAATTTATGGATTCTAATTTTTAATTTTTATTCTAATTTATATTTTCTATATGGTAAAACTACTAAATACAATATTATTCTCAATTTTTGAGATTTCTAAGTGGAAAAACAAATACTGTATAGTATGTTAACACTTGTAACATTAACAGTATAAATATAAATAAATTAAATTAAGCACTGAGAGTCTTAAATATTGTATACATAATTATGGGACAGTAGACTATATTTTTATAATCATCTTTAATAAAATCCCTGTGTGTGTCCAGGTGTCCGTGTGTGTGTGTGTGTCTTCTGGTGAAGTGCACATGCGCGGGGCACAGTGCAATGCGCGATATTACTGTCAGAGAAAGTTACGGGCGTTTTAAAGAAATACAAACCAGTATTACTGCGAGAGGAAATTAAAGGTACACAATACAGTGACGCATATTACAACCACATACAAGCCAATATTACTGTCATAGGAGATTAAAGGCATATTACTGACGCGCACGCCTGTATTACCGCCAGAGAAAATTAAAGGTATATTACGGACGTACAAGCCAGCGGACATACAAGACAGTATTACTGTCACAGAAAATTAAAGACACACAATACACGGCGGCAGCCCATGAAGAACGGTCAGCTCAGCAAGTAAACATCAACAAAAGAAAGGCTGAAAGAAAGAAAAATAAGACCAACAAAAAGAATGAGGTCAAAGTCCCTTGCCATTTAATATAGACAGTTCCTACTAATGTTTATGCACTACTGTTCTAGCGCCCGTTATTGTAACGGGCTAAATGACTAGTATCTAATAATACTGAAGTGTAATTGCATAACTACAAATGACAATAAACTTTATCCTAATTTATACTCTTTGTTTATCACTCCTCACAGTTTTTTTTCAAAGAGCTCTCCACAGATTGTCACTATGCAAAATAAAAGTCCAGTTAATTCTTTCAAACGTTTTAGGGGATGTCACAATGGTTAGCATTACTTAATGACAGTTAAGTCCTGGGTTCAAATCCCAACCAGTGTTTGTGTGAACACTACGTTTTCCTGGCGTCAAATGCGTATACTCCAGGTTTTTCTCACAACACTTTATTTGCTTATTTTAAACTGACCAAATGAGCATGTGTTATATTGGACAGCTACCCATTTAGGGTTTGCTCTTTCCTTTCCTCCATTGCTGCCAGACTAGCTATGACCCTGTATTAGAATTGGAAGCACTTGACAATAAATTTATAAATACATGCTTTCAAATCAAAGTATGGTGGAATTCCCCAACTTTTCAGTTTTAATATATTCAAAACTACAGTACTAAGTTTACTTATATAAAAGCAGTGTGGAGTCATAATGTAGGCAGTTAGGTGCTTTTAGAAATTTTCTGTTCAACATTACCTTTAATCTCTAAATCTTTAGCTATCCCATTCACTGTCTGAGTGGAGTTTTCTTGTTTTCTGTGCATCTTTGTGGGCTTTTCTTCAGTTGCTTTGTTTTTTTTCTTCCATCATCTCTGAGTCCTTCAGGTTAGGTCAATTATAATGACTGTAATTTCATAGGTGCCACAAAATGAAAGAATATGTGTGCATTTGTGAATAGGCAATGGTGTTTCATCCATGTTTAAATCTTATCCCACACCTTTATGTTAGCAGGACGGGGTTTGAATTTGTGAAATCCTGAAATTGCAGGCTCAGTAAGAGGATTAATATAAATACTAGTTTTCATGCAGTCTGCATCTAAGACAAATTGATGCCCTTTAGGAAATCTAGACTTAATGGGGAAAAAAATAATGATTTAGATGACTCTAATGACTTATGGTTATCTACTCCTGTTTATTTTATTTATGCTAATTATTTTTGTTCTATTGATACTCATCATTATTTTACAGTGTTATACTTGTTTGTTTTGTAAAACACCTCGTTATACCAATTAGTGCAAATACAGATTTTAAAATTATGATCTTAATTTTTTAGACGCATGACTGAAATAATTAATCACAAGGGCTTACTGTTCAAAAGTTATTGCACAAAAGAGGCACTTTATATAACACAGATGGTATTAAATGGTATTCAGTGATATTTTGTCATTTGTGTTGATCAGCGACCTTCACAAAAGTGTTTTTTATAGCGAGTATGCTGTATGACTTAGTTCACTGAATATTTTCTTGGGAATTTACATTAGGCTGGAATAGGCAAACATTTTTTCCAAACGCCCCATAATCCTTTGAAAGGCCAGCATGATATCACAGAGCTATAGCAGCCATGCACAGAAGCTTCATGCAGGCCTATTGTGAGAACATTGTTATTAAAACACGATCAGTACTCCAGAAAAATTTCCATCCTGCATGTGCTTAAAAAAATTGCACTGTTTTCATTTGAGGGGCAAATTAGCACAGTGTTTCTCAACCACTGGGTTGCAACCCACTTTTAGGTCACAGGTGACCATCATTGTTTCGTGAGTGGGTCACTTAAATGATTGTCAGCGCTGCTCAATATGTTTCCCCGTTTCTAAATAAGCTTGTTTTACGAGGGAGACCCCTCCCTCCACTCTACTGATCAGGCTTGTTTCATCAAGGGGCAGTTTGTACTGGCTCCTAGTGGGTCATCAACAAATTTAAAAAAAACAAAACTTGTTACAGGACCATAGAGGTTGAGAAATACTGCATCAGCTGACAATAATGAGAACATTATGAGTACTGCCACCAGATGTATAATGCTGATCCCTGGCAGTGCAGCATCATGTGGCTAATTTGATGTATAATTAGCCATATGCCCAGCTACAATATTAAAATAAGCCTTAAAGGAACCCCCCATCATGTCAGAATGAGTCTCTATTAAATAATAATAATAATAATGAAAGATAAATTACTATTTACAAAGTGTTTCTTCTTGATGGAAGAAAAAAGTGTGAAACAGCTGCACAGATACATGGGAAACTGTATGTAGAACTACAGCTTCAACCAACGGAATGAGCCAGTCCCACGCTGCAGATTGTGACACTGCCAAGTCCGGAACTCTGCAAGCGCAATGGAACATATTTTTTTTACTTATTGCTAATTTGTGGATGTATGTTGTATTTTGTTTGTGTTATTCCTTTTGTCTACATCTCTTATTGTTTGAGGAATGATAGCACAGTGGTTAGCACTGCTGCCTCACAGCTCAGGTTACATTTTTACCCATAATAATTGGTCCAACATAGTTGGCAGTAGGGGTGTGCAAAAAAATTGATTCGCAAAAGGAATAGTGCGTTCGACATGATCAATAGATTCCTGGAGCAACAACCAGCCATTTGCGCTCCACTTCTCTCTGCTGAGGTAAGAAAATGTGGAGCCGGCATCTGCACACTAGACGAAACCGACGTCGCCAACGCAGAAGAAGTTGCTGCAGCCCTCAAGCCATTAAAACAGGCAACAAACATAATGTCTGAAGAAGCTACGCCGACATTCTCTGTGATAGCCCCACTACATGCGCAGCTACTTCACGAAACAAAAGCAGGATTCTGTGGTGAAACAGCACTCATCAGGGAAATCAAACAGGCAATTCACGAAGATCTGGCCAAGAGATACACGAGTGTGACAGAGAAAGATATGCTCCACATATCTTCAAGCCTGGATCCCAGGTTCAAAACACTGCCCTTTCTCTCTCAGGATGAGCGAAAGGACATACACTCTTAAGGTGATTGCTGAAGCGGCAGCACTTGAGGTAATTTATTATATTCTTTAATAGTAAAAGTGAAAAACACTAGTTGCATGACATTGGCATGACAATATGCTATTAGCAAAACCACATACGCAGTGTGTATGGTTGTGAAATTACCATTGACATGTAGCACTTTAAATGTACCACAATAATATCTAATTATTGCTTAGTTTGTTATATATGTATGGTATATACAATAATTAATAATAACACTGAATTTCTAATTGAAATATAAAGGTTGGTTGATTGCGTTTTTGTTTTCTTTTATGGTGCATTAATGCAGAATGAGGAGCCAGACATCCCAAATGAAGTGCTGGATGATGAAAGCCCCCCTGTTCCCAAAAAAAGAAATACTTCCCTGCTGAATTTACTGGGCAAGACTTTCACTAATGTCAGAGTTGTTCCTAAACCCGCTGGCACCAGAGCTGAGGAAGAGATGAAGAAGTATTTGGAAACTCCTTCATTGTCACTCTCAGAAGACCCCCTAAGTTGGTGGAGGTCTCAGGAGACTGTCTTTCCCCTCCTTGCAAAATTGGCTAAATGCTACCTATGCATTCCTGGTACTAGTGTTGCAGCAGAGAGGTTATTCTCAACTGCTGGGGACATAGTAACTGCACAGCGGAGCATGCTCACTCCAGAACATGTAGACCAGCTTCTGTTTCTACAAAAGAACATGTACATTCCAGCAGATGGTGGACTTTAAACTCACTAATGTGCATACACCTGAATCTAATCGAATCTAATATATTCTGATCTGTTGTCAGTTTGACTGTAGTTGAAACAGTTCAAAAACTGTTGTCTGCTGAAATGGAAACAGTTTAGGTAAAAAGAAAATGTTCACAATTAATTAATATTTTGGATGTTACACTTGTTACAGCACTTTACAGCCCAATGTAGCAGCATTTTTATTTATTCTGATAATGGCACTTTACAACCAACTATAGCAGCTCTTATTTGGTTTTATTTAATCTACTTTTATTTAAAGTGTCAATATAAGTTGTTTAATTTAAGTTGAAAGTTTGCAGTTTATATTTGCAACAGTTTATATTTTTGTAATGTAACTTCAACTATTATCTCAGGGCTGTATTTTGTATCAAACTGATGGAAAATAAAAAATAATAACGTTTTGAATCGAGAATCGTTTTGAATCGAGAATCGGATTTGAATCGAACCATGGGCCCAAGAATCGAAATCGAATCGAATCATTAGATTTTCTGAATCGTGCACCCCTAGTTGGCAGAGCATTTCTATCCCTCAGGGACACTTAAAAGGCTATTTCGCCCTTATAATCCAGTCAAAACTAGTTCAGGTCCTCTTTCCCTATTGCCTTCTGTGCATTTTGTGGAGTTCAGCAAAGTTCACAAACATTTCTGTGATTTCACTGAATTCACGACAAAGCAAACTCATCACTATTTGTCATTAATAAATGAGCCAGAATTGTTTATTTCATATTTTTAATTTGTGCATCCTTTCGTTTGCTTTTTAAAAAGACTGAATAATGAGCAATAGTAAGATTAAGGAGACAATTGAAATGGCCTGAGCTAGCAGCACACAATTCATGATAAGTTTACAACAACAACAACATTTACAGTGTTTATATAGCACATCTTCAAATTATGTAGCTCAAAGTGCATTATAAAATGAAGAAAGAAAAAAGACAAAACATTTAAGCATTTTATATTATGTTAACACAACAAAGATGCTAATATGTAACAAATATTGGAAAATTAATGGCCATTCAAAATATATTGTCTAATTAATCAAAATTCTTTTAAGCTTGCTATATTCATTTATGTTTTAAATAATGTGTTTTATTCAGTTTACTGTATCAGGGTATAAAATATTCTTACTTAGACACTCTGAGCTCCTTAAGGAAAACCCTGCTGGGACCACAAGAAACAACCAATAAACTTTATTTTATACTCTATAATATCATTTTATAGCAAACAACATTCCAGGATGCTTTGCAGATACAGAATGGCTACAAGACTTGCTCATGGTCACATGGTCAGTTAGTGAATGGCTTCTATCTCGCACCTTTCTGGTGTTTAGTCTAATGCGTTGGCCACCGGGTCATTCTGAGAAAATCTTCAAGGGAGAAATTCCGTGTAGTGGACTACGATACATAATCTAGGGCTGGAATTCAAAACTTTAAATTTCACCTGGTGGTATTGGATAATGTTGAGCAAACCCTGCTGAATTTGCTTTGCAGTGAATTTAACAAAATTGCAGAAATGTTACTGAACTTTGCCAAACTCAGTGAAATGCATTGAGGCTACTGGTGAAGGAGAAACAGAACAAGTTTTGAGTGGATTTTAGTGGTGCAGGTGTTTTAAGTGTCGTGATAGCTAGGGGAACATTTGTCAACTATGCTGGACTGATTATTGTGGACAAAATGTGACCTGAGCTGTAAGGCAGCAGTGTTAACCAATGTGCCACTGTGCCTCTCCGAGATAAAGTTAAAAGAATTAAATATCAGAACAGTAAAATATCTGGCAGACAGGATGCATGAATTCACTAAAGCTTGCTCCCCATAGATTTTATAGTAGGTACTTACTTCTCGAAATGAAATGTACAGTTTTTTTCTTCCCAGATGCTTTTTCATTGTTGCTGCTACCAAATAAGCACAAAACTGAAACATGTGGATTCTTCACTCCTTCCTGTATGCATCAATGACAAAGCATTCTGGGTAATACTATAAGAGGTGTAGGCTAATGTATTACACATAGGTCACATAAAAGGCCACACAAGAAGACATTACATTTAAGATATGAATACATTGAATCATTTCCAGTTTGGTTCTGTATGTGCATTTTGTGTCTAAATGTATTTGCAAGGTTTCCACTAATTTATAGCCCACTATTAGTATCAGCGTTATATACTTGGTGGCTGTCTCATTTAACATTGGTTGCTACAGCTTTGTGATGTCACACTGGCCTTGCACAACATCATGGGTCACTGGGAAAAAAAGTTATGTCTAAGCCACCCGCATGGTGAATTTCCAGGAAAATTTTCTGCAAACAAGGTTGCTAGCAAACACAGCATATTCAAGGCAAAAAAATACTTAGCCACATTTCGCTAATCAACACTAATATTGTAATTATAGCAGTGTTCTGGAATTTCAGGAATAAAAATTTCTCTATTTATTTCTCACCTTGTGTTGATTAAATATCTCTTTAACACTAGAATTACCAGAGCCTACGAAAAAACTCGTAAATCCGTCCCACCTTAAATCGCGTCTTAAATCCGTTTGCACCTCTCCGCCAGAGTCCTTTGTCATCTAAATGTGCTGATAAACAAAAGCTACTAGCAGCCAGCTATTCCATCCCCCCACCGACTTAGAATGAACTTCTCCTAGCTCAAGCCTTGCCTTGATTTGATTACCTGGGATTGAAGTGGAGTTTTACAGTGGAAATAATTCTAGCGTTATTTGGAATACACGCATTTCATGTGTGTTCCATTTCTATAGTAGGCTGTGCAAACACATTTTTAAAACAGAAACGTTTTTCATATTCTAATAGTAAATGACAAAATGTAGGCATAAACTATATAACGTATGAAGCCTGAAGTCCATATATCAAAGAAACACTTTCACAAAAGGTACAAATAAGAGAACACGTGCGCTTTCATTCAAAAATTTTTTTAAAAAAAAGCCACATTAGCATGCCACATTGACATTCTTACTACAACCGCTGTGGTGGCGTAATGGTATCAGCCCCTGACTGCGAATCAGAGGGTGGCGAGTTCGATCCTGCACGGCTCCACTTTGAGAAATAAACTGCTCTTATTCTTACAATTTTAGAATAACAACATAAATTTGATTTCAGTCTGTAACAGCCAGTGTAACTTATGATACTGGTAAAGGTTAGCTTTTTTTTTTTTTTTTTTTAATTCACTTTTCATTCTCGCAGTCGCATTCAGAATCAATCCATACAACCCCATCTGACACAGCTGGTTTCACATAAATAAAAGTGCACTTTTATTCAAGACTATAACCGAAGAATAAAGGAAGCAAGTTACAGTTGCTGGTTGATACGACAGCTTGCGTGGTGCAATGTTAAGAACTGCTGATTTCCGATCCGTGCTATATAAAATCATCACATTCAAATATTAACAGTTCCCACACACCCAAGGTCCGCCATTCCTACATTTACGACATGTGTACTTGTTGCAGTGTACACACCTCTCTGTGCTATGGTTCCTATTACAGTGAATGAGCACCTGACACTGTACTTTCTTCCCTGGGGGAAGCTGAGATCTTAGAACGGAAGTTTGTTGATGCTGTATCATCTTTTCTTTTTCCATCGCCTTTTCCTGTAAGAAGCGACGACGAAGTTCCTTTGCAAGATGAGCCATGAACACTCTTCTTTTCTCAGTGGACCCCGTGCGTGCCTTATACAGTACGTGTGCGTTCATCGCTGCTAGGTCAAGGATGTTGTAGAACACAGCAACCGGCCACCTGCGTGTTCCTGTTCGCACTGAACAAGCACGCGCCTTCTGGTCCATGATGTCAACGCCACGCTGGGGAAAAAAGAAAGACAAATATATGTGACATTTTGAAGAAATCATTTTATCACCAGAATAGCACCAGAATACTTCGTCACACTAATATGTTTTTCATTAGCATACCTTCATGTGGTTGTAGTCTGTGACCGTGTTTGTTTTTTTTTTTTTTTTATCTTGCCCAATCTCCACATCATGGTGCATTGTGCTGAGAATGCAGACAGACTTCATCTTTTTGGGCACATACACTGTCAGCATGGCACTGGGAGATCTAAACACCAGCGTGGAGAATTGTTCGTGTACTGAACTGACTTTAGCTGCAGGTGGAAGTTCCCGTCGCACTTTATTCATGGTGCCAAGCAGAGTTGTATTGCGGTGCAGCAGTCTATTAGCCAGCGAAAGTGACGTGAAGAAGTTGTCTGTTGTTACGGTTCTGCCTTTTTGGATTGCGGCAGATTTGGAGACAAAGTACATGTGCAATGCCACTCCTTATTTAGGAAAAGATCCCAGTCGTCCCACGGGAGAAAGACTTTCCGAGTCTGTGGTCATAAAGCTTATGGAGCCATTTCTGGACAAAGGCAGAACCGTAACAACAGACAACTTCTTCACGTCACTTTCGCTGGCTAATAGACTGCTGCACTGCAATACAACTCTTCTTGGCACCATGAATAAAGTGCGACGGGAACTTCCACCTGCAGCTAAAGTCAGTTCAGTACACGAACAATTCTCCACGCTGGTGTTTAGATCTCCCAGTGCCATGCTGACAGTGTATGTGCCCAAAAAGATGAAGTCTGTCTGCATTCTCAGCACAATGCACCATGATGTGGAGATTGGGCAAGATAAAAAAAAAAAAAAAACAAACACGGTCACAGACTACAACCACATGAAGGTATGCTAATGAAAAACATATTAGTGTGACGAAGTATTCTGGTGCTATTCTGGTGATAAAATGATTTCTTCAAAATGTCACATATATTTGTCTTTCTTTTTTCCCCAGCGTGGCGTTGACATCATGGACCAGAAGGCGCGTGCTTGTTCAGTGTGAACAGGAACACGCAGGTGGCCGGTTGCTGTGTTCTACAACATCCTTGACCTAGCAGCGATGAACGCACACGTACTGTATAAGGCACGCATGGGGTCCACTGAGAAAAGAAGAGTGTTCATGGCTCACCTTGCAGAGGAACTTCGTCGTCGCTTCTTACAGGAAAAGGCGATGGAAAAAGAAAAGATGATACAGCATCAACAAACTTCCGTTCTAAGACCTCAGCTTCCCCCAGGGAAGAAAGTACAGTGTCAGGTGCTCATTCACTGTAATAGGAACCATAGCACAGAGAGGTGTGTACACTGCAACAAGTACACATGTCGTAAATGTAGGAATGGCGGACCTTGGGTGTGTGGGAACTGTTAATATTTGAATGTGATGATTTTATATAGCACGGATCGGAAATCAGCAGTTCTTAACATTGCACCACGCAAGCTGTCGTATCAACCAGCAACTGTAACTTGCTTCCTTTATTCTTCGGTTATAGTCTTGAATAAAAGTGCACTTTTATTTATGTGAAACCAGCTGTGTCAGATGGGGTTGTATGGATTGATTCTGAATGCGACTGCGAGAATGAAAAGTGAATTAAAAAAAAAAAAAAAAAAGCTAACCTTTACCAGTATCATAAGTTACACTGGCTGTTACAGACTGAAATCAAATTTATGTTGTTATTCTAAAATTGTAAGAATAAGAGCAGTTCATTTCTCGAAGTGGAGCCGTGCGGGATCGAACTCACCACCCTCTGATTCGCAGTCAGGGTCTGATACCATTATGCCACCGCGGCAGTTGTAGTAAGAATGTCAATGTGGCATGCTAACGCAGCTTTTTTTTTTAAATTTTTTGAATGAAAGCGCACGTGTTCTCTTATTTGTACCTTTTGTGAAAGTGTTTCTTTGATATATGGACTTCAGGCTTCATACGTTACATAGTTTATGCCTACATTTTGTCATTTACTATTAGAATATGAAAAACGTTTCTGTTTTAAAAATGTGTTTGCACAGCCTACTATAGAAATGGAACACACATGAAATGCGTGTATTCCAAATAACGCTAGAATTATTTCCACTGTAAAACTCCACTTCAATCCCAGGTAATCAAATCAAGGCAAGGCATGAGCTAGGAGAAGTTCATTCTAAGTCGGTGGGGGGATGGAATAGCTGGCTGCTAGTAGCTTTTGTTATCAGCACATTTAGATGACAAAGGACTCTGGCGGAGAGGTGCAAAAAGATTTAAGACGCGATTTAAGGTGGGACGGATTTACGAGTTTTTTCGTAGGCTCTGGTAATTCTAGTGTTAATCTGAGTTTGACTTGCACTAGGATAGGATACTGTAGAAAGAGAATTGTATCTCTTCCAATAAAACTTACAATTAAACCATAAACAAATTCTGAGGTGTGGATAATTTGCTGGTCCTGGGAGTTCAGGGGTACTTGGGATTGCAAGAAGACAAGGGTTTAAAATTGATAGTGCTGAATGAAAGAGCTAGTTTTGTACTGCACATCTGCAGGCATTACTTTACTTAATATTATTTGAATATGATTTCTAAAGTAATTGGAACTTTACTGATTCAACTTTTGCACCATAAGATAAGCATCAAATTTAATTGCAAAAAGAAGAACCAGTGAAGTAGTATTTTGACTGAACCACTGAAAATAGTGTTAAATTGTTATTTTGATCTTGGATAAAGTTATTCCCGAAACAAGACTATGAAATGCTGGAATCGGTGAAGGTGTGAAACTTTGTTGATTCAATGATAGGTTTTCACAGCCAGCATATTGAGTAAGCCAAAGGTCTGGCAATACCACTTGCTAACCATCTGGAATAAATGCTATCTTTTATTATTTCACATAGGGGTTGTTCATTTTGGCCAGACATTCCTTTTCTATTTTTTGCTATTGAATCTAATAGTGCATTCAGTTAATCAGAATATCCAGCGAAACTGTTACCTGTGAGTGTAGAAAAGCCTTTGGATACACCAAGATGAAGCTACAGCAGTTATTCACCTGCCTCTGCAGTTTCAGGTTTTAGCTCGTGATTAAAGCTTGGAAAATTGTTAACATCAGTTGGTACAAGTAATATGAGCTCTGACATTTTTCTCTGTAATGGCCTCTTCATTATTATTAAACCACTTGCAATTTCTATTAGAGAATTTATGGGGAAAGGGTAAAACCAAACGCTTCCCTCTAAAGAGGTGATATACAGCTCTGTATTTCTAACTCATATTCTTCACTTCAGTACATGCCATACATAGTGAATATCAGAAGATTTTAAGAGAAATGTGTGTAAACTTTTATTTCCTGTGAACTGGTACTAAACTTGAATAATGTTCTTTTATTGCTTCACACATAGTCACACATTTAGGAGTCACAGCTGCACAAAACTTCAAAGATCAGTACGGGCAGAATTTTATTTCCTCTCTGAAGAGCATAAATCATCACCTTAGACAATATACATATCTGACTGCTGGAAAAAACTTAATGTTCTAAATATTTTTTCAATGTTGCTATACCTTTTTTAATATATTCCGATGTTTATGACTAAGTGCTTTATTGAGACTGTAATAGGGGATATATTCACATTTATTTCAAATAAGGAAAAAAACTCATCTGGGAAAATTAGTGATCCAGATCTATATGCTTCTACCAGAATTCTAGCTGGCAAAGGTATTTGTGAGTCAGAAGGATCTGAGTACCAGTATTATGAATATGTTTAATTTCACCCCTAAAATCAAATCTTTTATTTCACTCTTCCATGAAGCGTCCAACATTTAGTTTTTGGCATGAGATGAGCAAGAAATGGAGACCCTTAGAGAAATACAATTCGATGCAAGGAGATTTTTTTAATTACTAAAGAAAAGACATTGCAATGTAGCACATTTTCCAAAGCCTACTCATTTAGTGTACGACAAGACAAGAGCAAGTAATCAATCCCATGGAAAAGTTGGTATAATTGAAGACATTAAGATATTTACAAAATAAGTAAAGAAGGTATAGGGAAGAAGATGTTATTACCTCAATTAGAGATAACCACTGGAAGTTCACGCTGTGAAAAATGCACTCCTCCTCCTGTATGGCATTCAGTTCATTTAAAACTGAATGCCATACAGGCAATTCTAAGGCTAACAGATGCTGCCTATGAGAATTGTCACAAGTCAGCTATCCTGGCACTGTTCTCGGTTCAGACTCCACTGAACAACTATTTAATATGATGCTGCTGGAGGCCCTTTTAGAATTTCTTTCTTGTGCCTGATGCTACTGCTGTATCACCAGCTGTTTTTCTTTCACATCTGATTTCATGGTCTTTTCCCTACATTTTAATTCCTTGAGTAGTTATTTAGCAACTTCTTATTTATTAACAGACTATGAAAGATGTTTTCTGTTGTCAGTACTGAGTAGAGTATTCTACCACTTGCACTGCCTGAACCCTTCTGCTGAGTACTATTGTAGCTGACAAACGGAATATTATAATGCACTAGGGACTCATTGAGTTTTTAAGAACTGTCTGAAATCATATATAAATATAAATACCAAACAAACCGTAACTGTTGTGCAATCACATAATATGTTAACTGTTGCTTTAAAGTATGTTTGTGTTTTCGTTCCACGTATGGTGAATAAGTAATGTTGCTTTATTTCTGACAGGTGAGGTGATATGCAGTGTAGTCTTCTTTTTTTGGCTCAAAAAAAACTTGCTTTGATACACTCAGATGATTTAAAACAGTGCTCGTGCTCACCAGTATAACAAGTTAAAAGACTTTCAGCTGCACACCTTTCATCGGCCATAGTGTCTTAATTCACAAAAATGCTTGAAACATTTGGTGTGGAATATTTACCTCGCTCTGTATGTTTCGTGTTTCTTGGTTCAAAATAATTTATTGCACTGTACATGTGGGCATTTAAAAAATGTTCTTTGTACTTCTGGCATGTATCTTGATTGCTGTCATAGAATAACTGTTTTTCAGACATTGAAATAGTTTTTTAACCTCCATCCATCCATTTTCCAACCCGCTGAATCCGAACACAGGGTCACAGGGGTCTGCTGGAGCCAATCCCTTCCAACACAGGGCACAAGGCAGGAACCAATCCTGGGCAGGGTGCCAACCCACCGCAGGACACACACAAACACACCCACACACCAAGCACACACTAGGGCCAATTTAGAATCGCCAATCCACCTAACCTGCATGTCTTTGGACTGTGGGAGGAAACCGGAGTGCCTGGAGGAAACCCATGCAGACACAGGGAGAACATGCAAACTCCACGCAGGGAGGACCCAGGAAGCGAACGTTTTTTAACCTTTTACTAAAAATACATGGTATCTTAATTAGCTAATGCATCTGTGGTGCCTCTTACTCCCTGTGGGCGGCACGGTGGCGCAGTGGGTAGCGCTGCTGCCTCGCAGTTGGGAGATCTGGGGACCTGGGTTCACTTCCCGGGTCCTCCCTGCGTGGAGTTTGCATGTTCTCCCCGTGTCTGCGTGGGTTTCCTCCGGGCGCTCCGGTTTCCTCCCACAGTCCAAAGACATGCAGGTTAGGTGGATTGGCGATTCTCAATTGGCCCTAGTGTGTGCTTGGTGAGTGGGTGTGTTTGTGTGTGTCCTGTGGTGGGTTGGCACCCTGCCCGGGATTGGTTCCCTGCCTTGTGCCCTGTGTTGGCTGGGATTGGCTCCAGCAGACCCCCGTGACCCTGTGTTCGGATTCAGCGGGTTGGCAAATGGATGGATGGATCTGTGGTGCCCATTATTTAACTAAATGCTAAGCTCAGTAGCCTCAATATTGTTGTGATTCAAGTTGCTTTAAAAATGTATTTCTTTTTAAATAAATGTTTATACACACTTTTGTCAGTACAGTAGGTCTGTACAGTAGGTGTTTTAACTATGGGAAATCCAGTGCTAATTTTGAAGACACTTAGTTGAGTATATTTAACAAATATCAAAGTAATTTTACTGTGACTCCATGTTGTTTTTTCATGGGCATCACCATTTTATAGGACTATTGTCATGATGTGTTGCTAGAGACATGGCTTTGCATCACCAGCGTGATGGTATTGAAACTGGTGTTTTAGAAATTCATGGGTCATCCTAGATTGTTGGATAAACTCTAATACTTCATCTTGTTCAAACTTTTACACAA
The DNA here is from genome assembly GCF_900747795.2 of Erpetoichthys calabaricus. Taxonomy (NCBI): domain Eukaryota; kingdom Metazoa; phylum Chordata; class Cladistia; order Polypteriformes; family Polypteridae; genus Erpetoichthys; species Erpetoichthys calabaricus. The sequence continues at coordinate 201,141,466 of NC_041396.2, forward strand.
TTCTGTTTCTGATTATCAGATTCTGACACCATGACTTTAGTTTTGGTTTTAGGTTTAGTTTTTGAAAATAAGTTTTCAAATTTTTGACCCATGCTCATTCTATCACACTCCTCTCCTGATCCTCCTTTCTACTTCTTGCCATCACGACAGAATAAATAACAGCACATGTATTATCGTGGTATTACCCTCTACCTACCCTTTACCTAGGTGTTAGTGTACTCATCAGATTCATTACCTGGTTGGTCTACTGTTGCACCTTAAGATTTTCACATTACACAAATAGATATACACATACACACAGACCCTAACCACAACAGTACCCCATGAATGACACATACACAGCTGGTTAACCTCTAGCACTGTAAAACACACAAGTGCCTTAGGAATAACACAGCCTGTCACTCTCTCAGAACTTCAAGAGGCTTATTTATTATCAGCACAAACAACATGTGATGTTTTAAAGATATCTCAGACCTAAATATTACTTTTGGTTTCCAAGAATACATTTAAATATTTAAAGGCTCAGCATCCTTGACTATAGGCCATTTATCAACCAAGAATGCCTTACTTTACATACTGTTCCCTACTATGGGGTAGAGCTCTCACCCTCTGCCTTGATAAACCTCGCAGCACAGAGGTAATGGCAAATCTCCGGCTACACCAGGTGCTCAAAGAAATCTACTTTATTACTTCAATCACTCTAGACATTAAGACAAAGCATAGAAAGTTAAAAGAAGTGTGGTATTTATTTCAGGAATAATAATACCAGTAGAACAAAGAATAATAGAAAATAGGACTGATAGTAAAGTCTGGATATATGTATAGTCTTTAGAAAGAGCTTATGAAAAGTTAAAGATGACAAGGATGAATCTCGCAGACAGCTTATGATCTAGCACTCGTAGTTGTCCATTAGATGCTTTTCTGACAATCAGATGGAAACGGCAACACTTTGATGTTACTCTGTTCTCTTCTCCTGACATCTTCGTCCCTTCTTCTTCTTCCCTCCAATATCGCTCTTTAGACGAGCATATTTATTATAGAATTCTACCGAGGGGTTTTGCAAGATGTGATTGTTAGATATTTTGATTGGCTGGCTTTCAATTTGATGAATGAAACAATAAAACTTTTTTTGATGTTGCTTAGTACCTATTGGCATGTCTTCCTTTCCCAGGTTGTAAACACATTTAGCAACATATTGTCCCAGATGTCCATCCTTTCTCAGGTTATAAAGTAATTGATTGCCTGTGACATTGCCATGTCTTCCTCTTTTACTTGAACAGCTGCTTTAAAAGTGAGGCACAATTGGGAAGAAGATATGTTTTGATGTGTCCTGTGTTTAAACTCATCTCTTGTTTTGTCTTGAACAAAATATAATGAAAACATAACCCAAAATGTACAGATTTTGTACCCCACAACACGCATTAACTAATTGACAGTTAAAATTAATTCACAGGCAAGTGAATGAACTAAGCAATATATAATATAAATGGCTTTGTGTGTAGGGAAAGTATAGTTAAAAAAATCACATTTACCCTGTGAAAACATTCCAAGTACTCTGTTAACAATGGAATATATGGTCACACATCCAGTGACGACATCACCAGGGGCCTCATGCATAACCCTGTATATAGAATTAACACTAAAACATGGCGTATGGACAAAAGTGGAAATGTGAGTACACACAAAAAAATCCAGATGCATAAATCTGTGTGAACGCCAACAATCTTCCACTCAGTGTGAAAAGAAACGCACTTGCACGCGCCAGCTGCCATTCCCAAACTCCTCCTAGAATTACGTCTCTTTGAATATGCAAATCAATATAAATAGCCCTTAAGCTCAGCTTTCTGTAAAAAGGCAATGGCAAAAGCACGGGGGAAAATAGAAAAATTTCAGCGAATACCAATTGGAGGTAGGGAAAAACATACTATTTGTTGGTTTAAACAGTGGTATAAACAACAAAAGGAAGTTGATCGAGTGACATAGATTGTCGGAGAAACTCAAAAGTTCAACTTCACAAAATGTATTGCTGCAGTACTGTCTCTTTCAAATGTACTAACCCCCAATTCCTGTCTTTTCTTTTCTTTCTCCAAGTACCCAATCGCCACACAATCAGCACTGTAATAGATGTCAAACCATTTGTAAGCTTAGAATGCCAATTCTTCAAAACTTTTAAGGAACATTGAAATATCTTCATAGTACATGTTTAATTATTCTATCCATCTATCCATCCAGTGTCGTGCCAGTCCCAGCAAGAATACAACGCGAGGTAGGAACAATCCCTGAACGGGGCGCCAGCTCATCGCTAGTGCTGCAACATCGTGTCCTCACATGTTTAATTATTAACAATATAGATTATTTAAATGATGTTAACATTTTATCTGTATAATGTGATAAACATATTTTGCTGCATTTCATCGTAAAAATGATATCGTCATCATATGTAAATACGCGCTTTATAAAGTGACTCAGTTTGTGCAATATTATAACAGTTTACAGTGAAATAATTGTACTTATAAGTACAAACACTTCTACAAGGAGCACTTGATGGACTGATTGAGTGCGTTTATAGTTCTTGGGATGAAACTGTTTTTGAACTGCGTTGTCCCTACAGGAAAGGCTCTGAAGCGTTTGTCATATGAGAGCAGTTTAATAGACTGTGTACATGGCTGAGGCAGCATGTGCTTGATTCTGTATAGCGATAATTCTCTTTCCGATCAGCTGCTGTAGAGCTGTGATTCCCCACTCAGATACAGTGGGATAAATACTTGAGAGGAACAACGCTAAAGCAGCTATGGTATTTGGAATAGTTTGGCCATTCCATGGACCATTATATTGTTACAGGTTAATTACAATCAGATGCCTTAAACTAATAGACAATATGCGGTTAATTTCAGTGTATTTGATAATGCCATGTCAGGGATGTGGATCTAAAAAAGAAAGGGACACCACATTGGAACAAAAGCACTACTTTGACTCTGGGTGCTGCCAGTTTGCAAAACCGAGCGGAGAACTTGCGTACGCCAAGGAGTGAGCTGCCATGAAAATGTGCATGGCTTTACGGCAAGTTTAGTTTTTATACATTGCAATTTGAGCATGGAAATGGGTGTACACAACATTTTTTTGCGTACGCACCGTTTATACATGAGGCCCCAGATCACTGGCTAATTGTTGCTGACCTGCAAGAATTCAGCAAGTTGTTTACATACTTTGTATTGTTAATAAGTTATGTCAAGGATATTTGTTTCTTACTACCAAATAGTTGGTTACTGATGGAGAGGACTGGAGTGTCATTTCTTTATACTGTACATGGTTGTGTATTGTGCATTTATTTCACTTAATTCACTTTGGAAAGTCCTTTATACTAGGGACAACATTTGATATCTGTGGTATAATGGAAGTATGGAGTGGAACCTGTTTAAAATTACCAGCAGTAGAATATACCTTATCCATTTGTATGCAATTTCCACTTGATATACAAGCACCCTTTAATGTTTCTTTCATTTTGTACTGAATTTCACTATATTTCCACCACAAAGCAAGGTGTACCATAGAAGTGATGAAGTTGTAAGTCATTACCATCATGCAGGAAATAACATATCATTAAAATGTTGAAGAAATGATCATCTGAGAAACATATAATTTTTTCAAGGTTATATTCAAATTTTATTAGAAGAACAATATGTAATTTTACAAATGAAGGAAAATTTTTAGTCCAGCTGTGTTTTTTTTCTGTGCTAATATCCAGGCTGCCCTAGAATCACCTCCATTAATTCACCTCAAATAGGACTTAGTAGTGCGTTTCAGGCCCTCACTGTCCTTTGAGTGAAGAAGCGCTTCCTGGATTCCATCTTAATTGCCATTTACTCTAACTCCCATTGGTGTCCTTGAGTGAGAGATACATTTTTTTAAATAAAACAATTCTCTGGAACGAGCTTAAATGATGTTTCTGTAAATTTTGAAGACCTGAATTAGGTCTTCATATAGCTCTCCAAGTTTAGATAGATAGATAGATAGATAGATAGATAGATAGATAGATAGATAGATAGATAGATAGATAGATAGATAGATAGATAGATAGATAGATAGATAGATAGATAGATAGATAGATAGATAGATGTAGATAGAAAGTTTTAATTCTAAATTGGATCAATGAAAAGAAATACATTGTTTCACACATGAGCAGTTTGGGAGCATTTTGAGGAATCTATTCAGGTAAATACCCAAGGGACACAAAATGGTGCAAAACAAGTAACTAATGCCTTCTCACCACTTTGTCTTTACAAGGGGATAGAGACCACCGAGAACATCTGACATCATTCCTGGTTCAGCCCAGTCCACTACATAAGAACAAAGCAAACTGAAAGTTGGCATTCATTCTTAGAATCACATCTGAAAGATCCAGTGCTATGTTTTCAGAAACACCAACTTTATTGTGGACCACGATGGTTTCTAATACTTCTTTTATGCTTTTACAAGCTTGTCTTTAAACGGGTCCTCCCCGATAATATTACAGTGAATATAAACTTTTGTTTTCTAGTACCACGATGAAGTTAAAATGACTTCATATCCGCCAACCTTGTTCTCTAGCTTCTTGCTAAGTCTTTTCTTTATATGCTTTAAACACCAAAAAATCAGAAATGTGTTATTACAAGTAAAGAAAGATTGAAATAATCTCTTAAAATGTTCCTGATACACTGCTATCATAAAAGACTTGTTTTTCAGTCAAAACACCTGCCTCTTATGCCTTGTTCCAAATATCAAAGAAATTTAGCAGAATATTGCAGTTTTACTTTGAAGGATTTTAATCTCAAGTTTATTTTCAAATGTATTATGTCAAAATTTTTACTTACATATCTGGCAGACATGGAACACATTTCCACTATTTTGCACTATGATTAGCAAGTATTACTAGTCAAACATGGATCTGACTTTGAAAACCCATGTATTTTCATACAGCACCTACAAAACTAGTATAATAATAAAATGAAGTACAACGTAAGAATTCCCAGAAGTCTAATATTTCAAATGGTATTCATAGTGGATTATAAGGCTTACATCCTGTCTACCTTCTAGTTCAGCCACTCACATCATTATAGTAACCTTTGATGTCTTTTAAACATATTATAAGAAAAAAAACATACAATATTAAATTAAATAAATGTACCTTTAGAGCATGTGCTTTTGTTGTTGACCCAGAATTCTTACCTTGACTATTGGTTACTCCCTGAATTATATACACCACTAATCATACTTAAGGTGTTTCATAGATACTAAAAAAATCCTTCAATCAACTTAGCTTACCTAAAGGCTATTTAGCCTAAGAAATTTTTTATTGCATAAAATGATGAATGAAGCGTAAAAGATAAGTATTTAATAAAATGTATTTTCCTTCCAGTAGAATGCCCTTTCAAAACTACTCACTCTAAGTTCATACTGACTCATCATTATGAATAAAATCATAACAGCTAAACAAATAGCCAAACGTCTTCAAATTAAAGGGAAACTCATGTGGCCTAAAGTTGGCCCAAAGAACAGCAGATTCATTTTTAGCTGCGTGAGAGGCACTTCCCAGAAACGCTTTTGATATCAGCTGTCCGTAGAATCTTCGGTTAATTAGAAGCCCAGTGACATGCAGTTAAAAAAAGACATTTGAACAATGCAGTAATTAGTTTGGCAATGAAATAAATGACCTACCAGTCTGTGGACCGTCCATTTGATAGAATGGTCTGGTAGAAAACATTTGACCACCTGGAATTGCTTCAGACCAGCATTTATTAAGAAATAATATATGGTATAAAAAGAAGATGAGTGGAGGTGCATATGATATTAGGATTGATCTGCCAGGAAGCAGATGAATTGCAAGTTTCCATGACCAACCAAAACAATTCTGCCTTTTAGCTGAATGTATTTTTATAAAAACCTGTGGCATTGCATTTGTCTCTATCGATGCTGTATTTTATTGTCTCAAAAATATAAATTATATGAACCTTCATTTAGTCATTCAAGGAGAACATCAATGCAAAGATACAACATAACATGGAAGAGTGGTTGCTCTGAGGCTAAGGTTCTGTGCTGGTATCTCGAAGGTTACTGGTTCAAATTCTGTTACTGCTAGAAGGGATCCTATATCATTAGGCGCTTAAGCAAGGCCCTTAACCTGAAAATTGCTCCAGTGGTGATGTATAATGGCTGACCCTGCACTCTGACCTCCAAAGATCATTCAAAAAGACAAGCTCCACTCTGGGATTAATAAATTATATCAAATCAAAAATCAAGTCAAAAACAGTAGTAACTATTGTTCCCCAGTATCTCACAAACAACCAATTTAACACAAACACTCAGATGTACAGTATTATTTAAATTGCTATAGAAGATTCTTTCAAGTCAAGATGTTACATTCACACATCTCCAACTTTAGGGTATGCACTTTTATGAAATGTGGAGTCAGTTGAAACCATTTTTTATTAACAATAAAGCAGAAAGCAGCTTGTCTTCAAATGTGTGGCATTCCATTTAATACGATAGCTGCCACATCATAGTCTTAATTGCTTTTTTGAAATGATAATTAATTGTGTTAATTTCATATTAATTGGTAATTTTTAGTTATAAAGGCAAGTTGAAACTTTTATTGATATTATTTGTAGAAAACAACATTTCATATAATCTCGTCAAACATAACATTTCAACCACCACCCGAGATAAAGAGAGGAAAGACTACAACTACTGCTATAGGAAGAAAAAAAAAAAAACAAAGGGAGGACAAAGTCCTTTTCCCAATATAAATGCTTATTCTAAGATTTGAGTAATTAAATCTTGCCGTATTTTAAAAAAGTGTTGAACAGATCCTTTAAGTGAGAATTAATTTTTTTCTAATTTCAAACAGTATGGAACATTACTTATCCACTGAATTATAACAAGTATACCCATAAGTTTCTTCAATTACTATTTCCTTTTGAATAGCACTTTTCATAGTGGATGGCAGATGGGTTTATACTGCTCCCTCACAGCTCCACAATATAATCATATCAATTGCGATTGCTGTTGGTGTGGTTAACTTGTTTGCTCTAAGTCTTCATGAATCCTCTAGTTATACTCCCAAATCCCAAAGATATATTTAAAAGAATATAAGGATAACATTCTCAATGCAGGATCATGATGAATCAGAACCCATGCAACAGCTCAGGGTGTTGGATAGGATGAGGAGATAATAATACATGATGAAAAAATGCATTGCGTACGTAATACACCAAATTAAATTAAACCACAAGATGTAAGTGAGGACAACATTTCAGGTGTTTTCTGGGCTTCATGAAAAAGAGGAGGACCAAACATCACCTGGCAACACTGAGCTGCTTTGCATGTAAGCAGAGCAATGAACTTCAGTCTCTCTTTGCCTTCAGTAACCTTCTTCTTTCCCAGCCTCCTGTTTCTTTTTAGTTTCTGTGTAATAGTCACAGCTAGCTTGACAAAACCATTGTCAGTCAGCCAGTCATTATCCAACCCGCTATATCCTAACACAAGGTCACGGGGGTCTGCTGGAGCCAATCACAGCCAACACAGGGTGCAAGGCAGGAACAAATCCCGGGCAAGGCTCCAGCCCACCGCAGCAAAACCATTGTTTTTAATATTATTTTCTTAAAATTAGATTATTGAGACCGCATATAACTAAATGATAATATTCTGATGTTGTAAAAATTCAATTTTGACTAAAAATCCTGAGTATGATTATTCATTTGTTAGTGAATAACAAAAATTGACTTATAACTAAAAATTCTGAATATGGTCATTTATTTGCTACTGTGTATCTGTCTCTCATTTGTGAATGGGACACAAAACTAGACAAGGAAATTAACCAACTTTGTAATCTTTGTATAAATAAGCCACAAAATCCTCCACCAATTTTGTTTTATTGTTTCACCACTGACTTGTCACTTTGGACTGCAGACTGTTTTTATTTGTTATAACCAAAACAGGGTGGACCATGGCATCTTTCTATATGTTATCCTCTAACAAAGAAAACTCTGTGTACCACTTGTGTTTTATTGTGTTATTAGGTCATCTGCAAAATGCACTTAAAAGGAAAGGTATCAACTAGGTTCTTTTTTAATGGGGTATAGAAAGAAATGTCTAAACTAGCTCTGTAATCTTGTTATCTGTAACCTCTTACTTGTCTTATTATCTGTGGTGTACCCCATTTATACAGTCCTAATGGCAGGCTGCTAGGTGACCGGAACTATCCTTTTGGAAAACTTTGTCCTCAAAAGGATATTTTCACTCCTCTGGTGTGAAAGCATCTTTTAGATAGGTCTTCCATTTGCCAAGATAATCAAAGTTCAGACACTTTTCCATTAGCACTGACATGTTTTACAGACGCAGGACAATATCACATGTCATGTGACCAACAGTTGCCCTAGCTATAAACAATATGGTAGCACCATGGAAAACAAAATATAAAATGGCAGCTCCCATTTAACAAAATGGCAATAGAATATCTTCACAAAATTAATAGTAAAAATTATCCTTCATAACAAAATAAAAATGTGCTATTCCCTCCATATAGACATTTCAGATATTTTCCACAGGAAAGCCAACTATAAAGTTCAGAATGTGTGCTGTTATTTAATAAAGCATATCAAAATGAAACACATGTTTTTCTGTACTTATTTGCCTAAGCATTGCATGCTGATATATGAGGCATACAATGCATAAGGCATACATCCATTTGTAAAAAAATAAGAACCTACATTATTTGTTTCCTATGCTCAATACAAATTAAGCTGATGTTATATCATTCATAAGAAGAAGGTAAAGACAGGTTAAGTGCCTTGATAATAGTGATCAAGACAAATGTGTGACAGATCTCTGAACTTGTGACCTTATCGTGTAAAGTCTACCACACTTTAGCCACTGGACCACACATTTGGCCTCTTGAGGACAAAGTTTTCCAAAAGATCTAAAGGATTAGGCCAAGAGTATTAACTCAAGAGAACATGGAAGAATAGAAAGAAAATAGTGTTGTTAAACACATAAGTAACAGTTTTAAGAATCAATCTAAAACAGATACTGTATTGCTAAACTTGTAACAGATGTCCTTAAAACACAGGCACCAAGTCTTAAAGGCATTTCCTTATTATAGACTTTATTCATTAATAAAAAAATGTATTTTTGTAACAAGCACTCCTTATTGCCTTTTTACTTTTTAGTTTATGCACTTGACAGTTTATTACTGTTTTAAAGGCAAATGAGTTTAGTAACTATCCACTGATATTTTTTGGTAGACTTTTAAAAGCATGTATTTAATCATGTCTTACACAGTGTGTGCCAGGCTATTGCTTACCATGAGTTTTAAATTGGCAAGTTGAGTATTAGATGGATTTGGCTAAGGTTTTGATTTAACAATTGAATAACGGGTACATTGCTTCGGCCAAAGAATTGCTCAATTTTTTCCAAAAATAACAGAACTGTAACAAAAGAACAAGCTATTGTTGGCTTCTATAAAAGAAGCTTCTTGCACCATAGCAAAAAAAAGATTTCATTTTACATACTGGCACATGATGATTGTGGCAATATACAGTACATTTGTTTTGCACTGCCATTTACTTTCCATGAGGCTATCTTCCTTGTACAGTCAGACGCTCTATTACCAGTTGACCTTCTGTTATTCTGATATAAAAAGGTAATAATGAAGATATATAATATATTGTTTTGGACAGCTAGGATATTTCTTAAATATTTTCCTATGCAATTTTGTGATGTATAATAGTGGCAAACAATAGGAAAAAAGTATAATGAGAAAGGTTTAATGATGCTGTAATAATTGTTTCCTAGCATGGACAGTTTTCCAATACAGTCTTACGGTTTTAATGTATTGATAAAGAGAAAATGACACACCCAAAATCAAAACATGAAATGATAAGTTCAAATTCGAAATTGATTTAAATAATCCATGTTCAAGGTAATTGCATTTCTAAGTGTTCAGTCTATCTGATCACTTTCTAAATCAAATTTTCCTACTACAGGGACACATAACCTGGAGAATAACCTGCAGACAACAGTGGGTGCACAGTTATAACCAATACTGAATCTAATCCATCATACAGAACATTCATACAAATATGTGGCCACTCCTGGACAATTTAGTTTTTGCTAAAAATGTAATTAGATTCGAATTGTAGGACTTAGCTAAAGTCAAAACACCTCTACAAAAGGGAAATTGCTCCAGAGTTTGTAGAACTGTAATGCGGCAACACCACCTACAGCACCACTGTATTGTAGTCTTTATAACAGTCATTTTAGAAGTTGTATGACATAAACAATCAAAGAAGTGTTTGATGAATTTTGCTTTTGTTTTAATTATAATAGTAGTACTTTGTCTTTGTAATGATAAAACATGTATTCAAAAACACTTTTAATAGTCTGAAGAAGTACTTTTCTTGTAAAAACCTTTACTCAGAGAATACCTGGTCGGAACCAGTATAAACTAAGAACTAGAAGCTTCCACACGAAACATAGAAGGAGAAAGGACAAGTCTGACCTAGCCAATGGGCTGCAGTGAAAAGCTCAGTTGGTAGAAGTTTTAACGACCTAAGTTATGCCTAAACATAACTGACCAAAGAGCGTGAGACCTGAACATGACATGGTCCAAAAACGTGCATTAAAGAAGCACAACAGAGCCTATAGAGAACCCAGGAGTCTCTCTAATTTTATCCATGCAGAGACCATGCTTTATTAGAGATCAAGTGGCTTACTGTAAAGAGCCACTCAGCAAACTAAGCACTTTATGTGCTTAGACTACTAGCAAGAAACGCTGCTATCTATCCAGTTTGTATTTGGTATGACTTATATCAGGAGTCAACCTTTCACCATATGTTGGGATGCAGATTACTGCCACATCTTTGTGACAGGCTGGTGAGTGTAAACATATGAGGGTTATAGTGGTTATTTAGGACACTCTTTTCTATGGTCTATGTAATAAACAGCCTAAAAGTAAAAATAGGGTGACCCTAGGACCCTTCTACGACAAAACAATGTACCTTTATATAGCAATTCCTAGTATTGCTGAAATGTTAAACCTTTTGACTGTGAATTTTGGCATGCATAAAATGCAGCAATTTTAGAAAAGAACATTTATAATGACTATCTCAGAACTCATCAGTGTATAAGAAACAAAAAGACAATGTGACATACAGATTTAAAATTTCTACAATCATGATTGCTTTTTCTTTCTGATATTTTACATAATAATCCTCTACATTCTTTTAAGATTATATCAACTATTTTGATTATAAGACAGACTTTTAACTAGTTTCCTGTGTTCTGATAATTATTCTCTTGAGTTTTCCAAATCTTTCAAATAATTTTAAATGATTATTAATGTATTTTCTTAATGGAGTTTAGCAAAATGTGACAACCTAATTGATGAGGGTTATCTCTTATCTTTCATCTTGTGTTCATCATATTTCTCCTTTCATTTATATTCTACACTTCAATAGTTTATTTCTGAATAACTAATACATTCACACTCATAAGTAATTTCTTCTGTATTATTTTGAAAATTGTTAAATAATTGCTCCATTTAAATACTATTTTCAATTCATACAGGTTGTACCAATCCAAAAAGGTGTAGGGATGTACTTGAAAATATTTGAGCCAACATATTCCTTCCCTCTGCAAGTCACAGTGCTTCATCCATGATGATGTCTGATAAGCACTGTGATGTGTGTGGTTTTTGTGTGACTTTTATAGAAGAAGAAGATGTTGCATTTATATAGCACTTGTCAAGACACTCAGAGCACTTTACATAGAGGGGGGAGCCAATGTGCAGCATCCACATGGATGATGCAATGACAGCCATTTTGTGCCAGTATGCTCACCACAAATTAGTTATTAGGTGATGAAGAGATGAGAGATATAGTTAGCCAACTAAAAATTGGTGATGATTAGGAGGCTAGAATGACCAGGCTGTGGTGGGCAATTTGGTTAAGTGCCCCCTGCCGGTTTCATCAACACCTATTCCACAACCTAAGCTTTTCCTAAATAGTCTCCTACCCAAGTCCTTCAAGGTCCTGATTAACTGTGGTCATAAATGATCCCTGGGCATCCTTTGTAAAGAGCAGGGTGTATCCCGATGTTCAGGCTAAACTGACCCCATGACCTAGTCATTCTGGCCCCCCAATCATCCCTTGTCTCTAACTGGCTATCTCTCTCACCACAGAATAGAGCAAAAATGGCTGTCGTCGTTTTATCCAGGTGGATCGTACACATTAGTGGTAATTGAAGTGGCTCCCCCCATGCCACGAAAAGTGCTTTCAGCATTGAGAAAGGCAGTATATAAATGTAAAGATTTATTATTATTATCATGAAAAGTTACTACAAAGACTCTTCCTCTTAACTACTGTTCTCTATCTTTATTTCTTCTCTGACGTCTCTGTTTTCTTACCAGCCAACCTTAACATCAGATTGTTTTAATTGTTTTCAATAATTCAATAATTATTTCCGAATATATGTATAAAAAACAGTTATGATAATCACAAATACCATCAAAGAATAATCCTAAACAATACTGAAAACTCCACCTGGACTAATGCAGAGAGCTACAGTTGTTCATAGCAAAATAGCCCATTACGTTATACTTATTCAAGATAGATAGATAGATAGATAGATAGATAGATAGATAGATAGATAGATAGATAGATAGATAGATAGATAGATACTTTATTAATCCCAATGGGAAATTCACATTCTCCAGCAACAGCATACTGATACAATAAATAATATTAAATTAACGAATGATAATAATGCAGGTGAAAAACAGACAATAACTTTGTATAATGTTAAAAGTTAACGTTTACCCCCCCCGGGTGGAATTGAAGAGTCGCATAGTTTGGGGGAGGAACGATCTCCTCAATCTGTCAGTGGAGCAGGATAGTGACAGCAGTCTGTTGCTGAAGCTGCTCTTCTGTCTGGAGATGACACTATTTAGTGGATGCAGTGGATTCTCCATAATTGATAGGAGCCTGCTGAGCGCCCTTCGCTCTGCCACAGATGTTAAACTGTCCAGCTCCATGCCAACAATAGAGCCTGCCTTCCTCACCAGTCTGTCCAGGCGTGAGGCATCTTTCCTCTTAATGCTGCCTCCCCAGCACACCACCGCGTAGAAGAGGGCGCTCGCCACAACTGTCTGATAGAACATCTGCAGCATCTTATTGCAGATGTTGAAGGACGCCAGCCTTCTAAGGAAGTATAGTCGGCTCTGTCCTTTCTTGCACAGCGCATCTGTATTGGCAGTCCAGTCTAATTTATCATCCAGCTGCACTCCCAGATATTTATAGGTCTGCACCATCTGCACACAGTCACCTCTGATGATCACGGGGTCTATGAGGGGTCTGGGCCTCCTAAAATCCACCACCAGCTCCTTGGTTTTGCTGGTGTTCAGTTGTAGGTGGTTTGAGTCGCACCATTTAACAAAGTCATTGATTAGGTCCCTATACTCATCCTCCAGCCCATTCCTGATGCAGCCCACGATAGCAGTGTCATCAGCGAACTTTTGCACATGGCAGGACTCCGAGTTGTATTGGAAGTCCGATGTATATAGGCTGAACAGGACCCTTGTGGCGCTCCTGTGTTGCTGACCACAATGTCAGACGTGCAGTTCCCAAGACGCACATACTGAGGTCTGTCTTTAAGATAGTCCACGATCCATGCCACTAGGTATGAATTTAATCCCATCTCTGTCAGCTTGTCCCTAAGGAGCAGAGGTTGGATTGTGTTGAAGGCGCTAGAGAAGTCATAATAAACATAAACATAATTTTTACAGCACCACTGCCTCTGTCCAAGTGAGAGAGGGATCGGTGTAGCATATAGATGATGGCATCCTCCGCTCCCACCTTCTCCTGATATGCAAACTGCAGAGGGTCAAGGGCGTGTTGAACCTGTGGCCTCAGGTGGTGAAGCAGCAGCCTCTCCATGGTCTTCATCACATGTGATGTCAGAGCAACAGGCCGAAAGTCATTCAGCTCACTAGGACGTGATACCTTTGGGACTGGGGTGATACAAGATGTTTTCCAAAGCCTCGGGACTCTCCCCTGTTCCAGGCTCAGGTTGAAGATGCGCTGTAGAGGACCCCCCAGTTCCGATGCACAGACCTTCAGCAGTCATGGCGATACTCCATCTAGACCCGCTGCTTTGCTGGCACGAAGTCTCCTCAGCTCTCTGCTCACTTGCGCTGTTGTAATTAAGGGTGGGGATGTTTCTCCTATGGTGGTATCAGCAGAAGGATGTGTGGAGGGTGCAGTACTCCGAGGTGAGAGTGAGAGTGGGTTAGGGTGGTCAAACCTGTTAAAGAAGTTGTTCATTTGGTTTGCTCTCTTCACGTCTCTCTCGATGGTGGTACCCTGCTTTGAGCTGCAGCCAGTGATGATCTTCATCCCATCCCACACTTCCTTTATGCTGTTATTCTGCAACTTCTGCTCCAGCTTTCTCCTGTACTGCTCCTTCGCCGCCCTGAGCTGGACTCGGAGTTCCTTCTACACGCGCTTGAGCTCATGCTGATCACCGTCTTTAAAAGCCCTTTTCTTCTGGTTCAAAAGGCCCTTGATGTCACTTGTAATCCATGGCTTGTTGTTAGCATAGCAGCGTACAGTTCTTACTGGAACTACAATGTCCATACAGAAGTTGATATAGTCAGTAGTGCAGTCAACAACTTCCTCAATGTTCTCACTAAGAGATCCTTGCAGGATATCCCAGTCTGTAGTTCCAAAACATTCTCTAAGAGTATTCTCAGCCTCCGGGGTCCACTTCCTGAATGATCGTGTGGTTACAGGTAGGACTCTCACTTTTGGTTTGTAGTGAGGCTGAAGCAGAACCAGGTTATGATCTGCTTTCCCAAGCACAGGCAGCGGGGTGGCGCTGTATGCGTCTTTAACGTTTGCATACAGTAAATCAATAGTCTTATTTCCCCGGGTGTTACAGTCCACATACTGGGAGAATGCAGGTAAAGTTTTGTCCAGCGTCACATGGTTAAAGTCTCCAGCGATTAGCACAAGCGCCTCTGGGTGCTGCGTTTGTAACTTAGCAACAGCAGAATGGATGATGTCACTCGCTGACTCCATGTCCGCGCGAGGAGGAATGTATACAATAACAACAATGACGTGTCCAAACTCTCTGGGCAAGTAATAGGGACGCAAACTTACGGCCAACAGTTCGATGTCCCTGCAGGAAGTGGAGATTTTGACGTTAACATGTCCAGAGTTACACCACCGTGTATTAACATAGAGAGCGAGTCCTCCTCCTTTGTGCTTCCCACAGGTACTTGTATCTCTGTCCGTTCTAACTGTGCTAAACCCGGGTAGTTCCATGTTAGCATCTGGGATGGTGTTAGTTAGCCAAGTTTCGCAAAAACACAAGAAACTGCATTCTTTGTAGGTTCTGACATTTTTCACCAGCGCAGCCAGTTCGTCGATCTTATTTGAGATTGAGTTCACATTCCCCAGAATCACAGAAGGCACCGAAGGCTTAAAACGCCACTTTCTCGCAAGCCGCCTCATTTTTAGCTTAGTGCCCGCTCTGCTGCCACGATACCGCCTTCTTACCTCGTCAGGTAAATAGGGAACCACATCGGCACTGGCATTTGTTCTCAGCGCTCGAAGTTGAGTACTTGAATAGGTGTAAAAATCCATGCCCATGTCGTAAAAGTTAGTGTGTCCAGTGAACAAATCCACATAAAATAAAGTGATAGGAGTGATCAATGAATAAAAATAGAAAAATAAAAGTAGAAAAGTACACATACACATACAGTCATACACGGAGCTGCTGAAAAGGCTGCCACTCTTGGCGGCGCCGGATGTATATGTATATGTATATGTATATGTATATGTATATGTATATGTTGTGCCAACAGGAGTTATACAGAAATGTTGGCAACAGGCGTATTTTAGAATAAGATCAACTTTAAAGAAGATGATGATGATAATGATGATGGTTAAAGAATGTTTGTCAGATTCTAAAGATATTCTACACTGTTCCATGTAAAGAAAATTTGTTTTATTTCTATATTCAGGTAATATAAGATACTGTTTTCCCATTGAGAATGGAAGGTCCTTTAGGATTCTTTCAGCTATGCAAAATTAGCTTGATGTGCTAACAGTGTTAATATAGAAAATCACAGTGGGTTTATCGACAGATTGTCTGATCTCATCCAAATACTACACAACTACAAGATGACTGGGTCAATTTAAGACAATCCAAAAACATGTGGCAATTTGCTTTCTCACATTAAACTCTGTGTGTCCCAGGGAGAAATAAACCCCTAATGTCTAAATTTCAGAAAATTTCAAAATTACTTCCAGTGCAGAGATGAGGCCACACCATACAAAAGGATGTGAATACATGCAGTACCTGGCAAGCCATAATTCTAAGAATAGGAAAATGAACCACCTTCTTTCAGTAGAAAGGTTCTTTCATCAGATTGGCTAGCCTAGCACTAACTCAGCTGTAAAATGGCCATTAATGGGGAGGTGGCTTGTTGGTCTCCAGACTCTGACTGCGTCTGGCTTGTTTGACTTCTTTTCTAAAATCTGGCCATGGTTCTACAATTAGTTGATGGACAGATATTGATATTTTTCATTTATGTTAAATTAGGTTAGGTTTTTGATGGCTTTGAACAAATTTCTATCATCATATGTGATAGTTCTATATTTAGTGGGTGGTGTAATCTATTCTTGCTTTTTGCCTTCAGAGTTATGGCAACGCCCTGCACCTGCACTTGATGAGGAGCGCCATGCAAGAACAAAGTGTTTTGTACTATTGTATTGTATTTCTGAGGTGACAATGATGGATTGGCCGTTTAGCTCTGTCAAGAGCATTACTTGTGTTCTGTTTTGTGTATTTTATGTACCCAATTTTTTGGCACCTGTTGCACTCCCAGCCTACCTGGAAGGGGTGTCTCTCTGAATTGCCTTTCCCAAAATTTCTTCCTTTTTTCCCTACAGGTTTTTTTGGGGAGTTTTTTATTGGCTTCTTAGAGAGTCAATGTTAGAAGCTGTCAAAAAATAGCACCTGTTAAATCCAATTGAGGCATTCCTTGACTGTGACTTTGGGCTATTAGAAGTAAATTGTTGTCTTTCACATTGGAAATGATCAGATAAGTTTGTTTTGTCTAATCACCTGCACTGTAAATCGCTTATATTCTTTTTTCCTATTTGACTAGTCTATCATTTCAGAATAACTGTTTGCTATCTAAGAACCCATACTTGAAGAGGTCTGGAGAGTGAATTTCTTTTAAAGGACAACATAGCAGAATTTGAAGGTTGTAACAGGAAAGGCACAGGAGTTTTTTTAAAGAGTGAGTTTGGTAGAAAAAACACACACCAACACAGGGGGAATTTCGAGTTCCTGCCAAAGGGCTGAGTGAGAAAACAGCACTGATGAATGTCAGACAGATGGAAAGTCTCAACAACTGCTGACAATGTCTTTGATTAACTGACTGAGGGTAACATGGACTGTTTTGTTCGTCTTTTGTCACTGGTGGTTGATTGCACTGCTAAACTGTTCTCAGTCCGAGATGAGATATTTTGTTTTGTGCTTCCCAACACCAAGTTCAGGGGAAAAAAAATTAGTACTCAGTAACAGAACAAACAGTTTAGTCAATTTCCCATATGAAACCCACATTTGCTCAAGTGAAAAGAAAAAAAACCTACATAATTGAAAAGGTAATGAAAAACTGTGTCATTCATTTAAAAAAGAATTTGATTCAATGACTAGCCACCCTATGACCTATGAGATAAGCATGACCATGTTTACTTTCACTATTAGTCATGAGAATTTAAAAAAGAACAACAACGAAAAAACACTGTAAATAAAGGCAGAAGTCAAGCAAATGTTTAGGCTTGCCATTTAATCGGGTATGACATAATTAGTCAGAGACCAAAGGGCACACATTTGAAATTGAGATGACCTCTGTATAATGTCCAATCATTAATCCAGACCAGGGTCACAGGGGAAGCTGGAGCTTATCCCAGCTAGCATAGTGTTCAAGGCAAGAATAAATCCTGGGCAGGGCGCCAGTCCTTGCAGGGCGAAACACAAACAACACACTTTAATGCTAATTTAATGTTGCCAATTGACCTAAACTGCATGTCTTTGGACAGTGAGAGGAGACTGGATGACTCAGAAGAAACCCATGCGAACACTGCGAGAACGTGGAAGCTCCATGCAGGCAGGACCTGGGATGTGAACAATGGTTTCCTTAGAGCGAGGAAGCAGGGCTATCACTGTGTCACAATGCAGCCCTCTCTGTATCATAATCGAGAATATTATAGTCCACATTCATTAGAGTGGCTTACTTGCTCAGTATTTACTTCAGGGAAATTACTTCTCACCTTCCTGCTCTATTAAAAGATAGCAGGATTTCCTTAATATTGTAATACAGTAATCCCTCGCTATATCGCGCTTCGCCTTTCACGGCTTCACTCCATCACGGATTTTATATGTAAGCATATTTAAATATATATCGCGGATTTTTCGCTGCTTCGCGGGTTTCTGCGGACAATGGGTCTTTTAATTTCTGGTACATGCTTCCTCAGTTGGTTTGCCCAGTTGATTTCATACAAGGGACGCTATTGGCAGATGGCTGAGAAGCTACCCGGCTTACTTTTCTCTTTCTTTTGCGCTGACTTTCTGTGATCCTGACGTAGGGGGATTGAGCAGGGGGGCTGTTTGCACACCTAGACGATACGGACGCTCGTCTAAAAATGCTGAAAGATTATCTTCACGTTGTGATCTTTTGTGCAGCTGCTTCCTGAAACGACATGCTGCATGGAGCTTCGCATACTTAAAAGCTCGAAGGGCATGTATTGATTTTTGATTGAAAAACAAACTCTGTCTCACTTTGTCTGCTCCTGACGGAGGGGGTGTGAGCTGCCGCCTTCAACAGCTTTGTGCCGCGGTGCTTCACATACTTAAAAGAAAAACAGCCCTATTGATCTGTTTGCTTTTCTCTATCTCTGTGACATGATCTGCTCCTGACAAGCACTCCTTTGAAGAGGAAGATATGTTTGCATTCTTTTAATTGTGAGACGGAACTGTCATCTCTGTCTTGTCATGGAGCACAGTTTAAACTTTTGAAAAAGAGACAAATGTTTGTTTGCAGTGTTTGAATAACGTTCCTGTCTCTCTACAACCTCCTGTGTTTCTGCGCAAATCTGTGACCCAAGCATGACAATATAAAAATAACCATATAAACATATGGTTTCTACTTCACGGATTTTCTTATTTCGCAGGTGGCTCTGGAACGCAACCCCCGCGATGGAGGAGGCATTACTGAAGTTATAAACTTAAGTTGGTTTCCCAGCTTATAGACAGAGCTGATGGTGGAGCAAATACTTTTTCACTTTCCATATTTGTGTTTTTGCTCTTCCATATTTATGCTTTCTGTCTATCTTAGATGACCATTCAATTTTTTTAGTGGGCCAAAAATGCACCTTGTTGGTTGGCCTACCTGTCCACCTCCATAAGCAACAGAACCTCAGCTATTCCATGTCCCGTACCTCTTGTTCTTCTGAATAGTATCCAGTAGCTTTTAGGTAGTCCTCTGTACCTTCCCTCTCATCATGTTGTGAGAGTTTTACAGTTGCATGTAGCCCATACCACTGTCCTTTGTCACCTTTGTTCCATCTTTTCAATTAGCAATTGGTAACCCATGTTCTGTGGGCTTTTTGGAGGTCTCACATCCTACTGTGTGCTGCTCATCACAACGAAAGTATGCAAATCAATAGGATGTGGCATGGCGTTGCGATGAAAATGAATTACAAAAAGAAGAGAGTGAGTAAAAACAACTTTAGAAAGACATCCACAAAGCAATGTAAATTATTTAAGCTTATTTAAGAGGTAAAATAATATTTGTCTCACTTCACAGTTAAATAATTTTAGAGGTGGCATGTCATGCCATGTGTACTAGTGCTTACATTTCAGTTACTAAACACACTGAATCAGCCATTAACCCATTAACTTGTTGGTAGCACTAAATGAATACAATGTGGAATATCCTCTTGCCCAGATACATCTGACATAGAGGTCTTTGTTATATTAACATTAATTATATTTTGCTCATTTGAAAGGTTCGTGAGTCTCTTAACATTTCATTTGTACTACCCACAGCTGGAAAGCGCAAAATTTACTTTAGAGTATCTCAGCCATTTTATCAGAAATGGCGGCTCTTTAGATAGTGTTATTTAGAACGGACCCCAAAAGGGTGCTTTAAGGGTAAGGAATTCTTTTTTTTGCCTCTTATGTAAGGGAAGGTCAGATTATTTCCAAAAATTGTACTGCATTACTACAGTATAAGTGACCTCTTATCAATTGTATTGTAAATTGTTGTAATAATCTTTGAACACTCAGTGATTTACAATAAGCAGCATCTGTTAAATAAATAAAAACAGTAAATAATTTAAAGGTTTGTTTTATTAATTATGTTTAGCCCTATATTTCATAATTTCTTTTATTTAGAAATGACCATTTAGGTGCCAGATTTTGCTGCTAATGACACTTGCCACATATATATTTCAAGAAAACAACTTCCCAAGAAAGACTTCCAGCTGTGTTCCACATCAAAAGCTACATTTACAGTTTTTCTTAAACAACAATGGCTACATTTAATTAATGATCTGCCTTAGTCAAAAAATGCATACATTATAGTGTCAACTGTTTGATAAAATGTCTTTTAGTTTAAGGAGTTTCTTATTTATTTTCCTGTAAATATTGCATTATCTCTCATTCCCAGAATGTGTTTAACTTATATTCCTCTACTAACCCTAAACAATGTCTGTGCAGCTGCTTTTTGATATCACATATGGGGGGATTGAAAAATCATTCTTAGCCAAATAGTCTTCTGTCCAGCAAATGGGAATTTCAGTGAACTTAAAGTCCCATGTAGATATTTATTGCCTGTTTATAACTGAGCGAATACTTGGAATACATATTCAAGGAAAAATCAAGTCTAAAGAAAGAAGGAAAGGCATGTGCATGAACAAAAGGCAGAGCAGGCTCTTTTTTTCTTATGAGATTGCATTCTTTTAAAGTGGGAAGTGACATCCTTCACGTCTTCTATAGCTCTGTGATGCCCAGTGAGATTTTCTACCCTTTGATGTGCTGGGCGGTAACATTACTTGAGGAGAAGACCACCAAATAAACACGCTGACTAGTGTGGTATATTCAGATATGGGACACACTCTCAGTCTGATGGTGGTAGTAGTGGAAGAAAGAATGAAAACAAAACTGAGAACCATTATGAACAAAATATCCTCTCTCTGACACACTAACACTAATTCATTTTAGCCAAAAAATTATTCAGCAGAAGTGTGTCAAGAAACACTTCTGGGGCTCCTTTATACCAACTGCAATATGCCTGACAGCCAAGTCATAAGCTTTCTTTATTTTTAGTAATTCTTTGGTATATTTGGGGTGGAGGGGGTGTCAATTTATCAATACCCCCATGGTTAAGCAAAAAGACAGACCACCCAACCGGTCGTGACAGCATCATACCATCCATCCATCCATTGTCCACTGCTTATCCAAAGTTGGGTCGCGGGGGCAATATCCTAAGCAGGGAAGTCCAGACCTTCCTCTCCTCGGCCACCTCCTTCAGCTCCTCTGGGGGGACCCCGAGGCATTCCCAGGCCAGCCGGGAGATATAATTCCTCCAGCGTGTCCTGGGTCTGCCGCATGGCCTTCTCCCAGTGGGACATGCTCGGAACACCCCCCCCAGGGAGGTGTCCAGGGGGCATTCTGACCAGATGCCCGAACCAACTCAACTGACTCCTCTCAATGCGTAGGAGCAGCGACTATATAAAAATATAACTAATTATACAAAATAAAATTACTAGTCCTTATATCACCTGGGCTGAGAACCAGGAGGAGCTGAGACTCCCCCGGACTGAACTCCTCACCCTGTCTCTAAAGGAAAGTCCAGCCACCCTGCGGAGAAAACTAATTTCGGCCGCTTGTATCCGCGATCTTGCTCTTTCGGTCACTACCCAAAGCTTGTGGCCATTGGTGAGGGTAGGAACATAGATCGACTGGTAAATCGGCAGCCTTGCCTTTTGGCTCAGCTCTCTCTTTACCACAACGGACGGTTGCAGAGCCCACGTTACTGTGGATGCTGCACCGATCTGTCTGTCAACCTCCCGTTCTATTCTTCCCTCACTCGTGAACAAGACCCCGAGATACTTGAACTCCTCCACTTGAGGCAGTAATGTGTTCCCAACCCAGAGAGAGCATTCCACCCTTTTCCGGCAGAGAACCATGGCCTCGGATTTAGAGGTGCTGACTCTCATCCTCGCCGCTTCACACTCAGCTGCAAACCACTCCAGTGAGAGCTGGAGGTCACTGTCCGTTGAAGCCAACAGAACCACGTCATCCGCAAATAGCAGAGACAAGATTCTGAGGTCACTGAACCAGACCCCCTCCGCTCCTTGGCTGCGCCTAGAAATTCTGTCCATAAAACTTATGAACAGAATCAGTGACAAAGGACTGCCCTGGCGGAGTCCAACCTCAACAGGAAACGAGTTCAACTTATTACCGGCAATGCGGACCAAGCTCCTGCTCCTGCTGTACAGGGACTGAATGGATTGAAACAACGAGCCTTCTACCCCGTACTCTTGGAGCACACCCCGCAGGATGCTTCGAGGGCACGGTTGAATGCCTTCTCCAAATCCACAAAACACATGTGGACTGGTTGGGCAAACTCCCATACCCCCTCCAGGATCCTGGTCAGGGTGTGGAGCTGGTCCAGTGTTCCACAGCCGGGACAGAATCCTCATTGTTCCTCTTGAATCCAAGATTCGACTACAGACCGAACTCTCTTCTCCAGCACCCCTAAATAGACCTTACCGGGGAGACTGAGGAATGTGATTCCCCTATAGTTGGAGCACATCCTCCGGTCACCCTTCTTAAAAAGGGGGACCACCACCCCAGTTTGCCAATCCCAAGGCACTGCCCCGATCTCCATGCGATGCTGCAGAGACGTATCAACCATGACAACCCCACAACATCCTGAGCTTTGAGGGGCCTCACCACTTCGGAGCTTTTTGACTACCTCGGTGACCTCGGCCCCTGATATAGAAGGGCCCCCCAGGAGTCCTCCAGCTCTGCTTCCTCTAAGGAAGACATGCTGGTGGGATTGAGAAGATCCTCGAAGTATTCCTTCCACCGGTCAATAACATCTACAGTTGAAGTCAGCAGGGCCCCATCTCCACTGTACACAGTGTTGGTGGAGCACCACTTTCCCCTCCTGAGGCGCTTGATGGTTTGCCAGAACCTTCTCAGTGCAGAATGAAAGTTGTTTTCCATGGCTTCCCCAAACTCCTCCCATGCCCGAGTTTTTGCCTCTGCAACAGCCGATGCCGCCACACGCTTGGCCCACTGGTACCCCTCAGGTGCCTCTGGAGTCCCACTAGTCAACCAGACCCGATAGGACTCTTTCTTCAACTTGATGGCCTTCCAAACTTTACGTGTCCACCACCGGGTTCGTGGTTGCCGCCATGAGAGGCAACGACAACCTTGCGGCCACAGCTCCATTCTGCTGCTTCGACAATGGAGGCTCGGAACATGGCCCATTCAGACTCAATGTCCTTCGCCTCCCTCGGAATAAGATTGAAGTTCTTCCGGGGGTGGCAGTTAAAGATCTTTCTGACTGGTTCCTCTGCCAGACGTTCCCAGCAGACCCTCACTATACGTTTGGGTCTTCCTTGTCTGTCCGGCAGCCTCTCCTGCCATCTGATCCAACTTACCACCAGGTGGTGATCAGTTGACAGCTCAGCCCCTTTCTTCACCTGAGTGTCCAAGACATAAGGTCGCAGATCCGATGACACGATTACAAAGTCGATCATCAAGCTGTCACCTTGGGCATCCTGGCGCCAAGTGCACTTATGGACATCCTTATGCTCAAACATGGTGTTCGTTATGGACAATCCATGACCTGCACAGAAGTCCAACAACTGAACATCACTCAAGTTTAGATTGGGGAGGCCGTTCCTCCCAATCACACCTCTCCAGGTTTCACTGTTGTTGTCAGCAGTCTCCCAGCAGGACGATAGAGTCCCCAGGAGATGCGCTTCACAGCACTTCCTCCAGGGACTCCAAGAAGGCTGGCTACTCTGAACTGCCATTCAGCGTGTAAGCACAAACAACAGTCAGAGTCCTTCCCCCAACTCGAAGGCGCAGAGAAGCAACCCTCTCGTCCAACGGGGAGAACCCCAAAGTGCATGCCTTGAGCCGGGGGGCCAGAAGCAAGCCCACTCCTGCCCGACGCGTTTCACCCACAGCAACTCCAGAGTGGAACAAAGTCCAGCCTCTCTCAAGAGTAATGGTTCCAGAGCCCAGACTGTGCGTAGAGGTAAGCCCGACTATATCTAGCCGGTATCTCTCAACCTCTCGCACAATTTCAGGCTCCTTCCTCGCCAGAGAGGTAACATTCCATGTCCCAAGAGCCAGTTTTGTTAACCAAGGGTCAGAATGCCAGGGCTCCCGCCTTCGGCCACCACCCATATCACATTGCACCTGACCCCTATGGCCTCTCTTGCAGGTGGTGGGCCCATGAGAGAGCGGAACCACGTTGCTCCTTCGGGCTGAGCCCGGCTAGGTCTCGTGGTCAGAAGTCCAACCACCAGGTGCCTCGCCAGCAAGTCCCTCCCCTGGGCCTAGCTCTACGGTGGGGCCCTGGGTACCCTTTCCCGGGCAAAGGAAACGCCGATCCTTGATTTAAATCCATTTTGGGTCATAGGATCGAGTTAGTCTGGATCTTCAACTCAGACCTGTTTGCCTTAGGAAGCCCTACCAGGAGCATGTAGCTCTCGACAACATAGCTCCGAGGATCACTAGACCACGCAAGCCATTCTGCCACGGCAAGGCCTCGATCCGAGAAGGGATCAGTGTCATACCCTAACCCGATTTCTTTTTCTACTGTTATATTCTTGAAAAAAAGTGCACTTGCTTTGTTATACTTGTACCTTTTGTGAAAGTGTTTATTTGATATTTGGACTTCAGTCTTCACACATTATACACTTCATGTCTACATTTTGTCAATTATTACTAAAGTATGAAAAACGTTTCTTTTTTAGTTGTGTGCAACAACTGCTGCCTCACATTTCCTGTCATCCTACATTTACAAGATCGTTGTAGACACGGAACACACAGAAAATGTATGTATTTCAAATGACGATATATTATTTACCCTCTACAATCCCAGGCACCTCACACCCAGATAAAGAGACTTTTAGCTCTGAGAATAAGTATCTATCTATCTATCTATCTATCTATCTATCTATCTATCTATCTATCTATCTATCTATCTATCTATCTATCTATCTATCTATCTATCTATCTATCTATCTATCTATCTATCTATCTATCTATCTTCTCTGTTACTTGAGATGTGTCCATTTGGGATAGCAGGCTCCTTGCTGCTTGTGCTGATCAACACATTTACAAAACAAAAGATGCTGATGGAGAGGTGCGAAGGAATTTAAGATGGCCCAGGATTACAAGTTTTTTGTAGGCTTCAGGGATTCTAGTGTTAACAAGGTAAATAAAATCAATAAATATCTGAAACATACACTAATTGTCCACTTTAATATGTATATCTACAAAAATGACACGTGGGTCCTCATTTTCCCCCTATAACAAACTAATGACTAATGACATAGACTCAGAAAGGTTCCTAATCCATGATCATGCCAAAGTGCCCCATACATGTTACAGACTACCTAGTGGTAGATTTCTAATCTAATCTAATTTCTTCTCATTCTACAGATTCTTGATTGAAAGCAGATATGTTGCCTATAGAGGCCACAGGGCTCAATACAATATCCCAGGAGTGGCGTCTCTGAGGCTAAGGATCTGTGCATGTATCTGTAAGGTTGTGGGCTTAAAGCTCATTACTGTCAGAAGGGATACTACTCCGTTGCGCCCTTCAGCAAGGTCCTTAACTTGAACATTGCTCAAGGGGCCCTATACAATAGCTGACTGTGCGCTCTATCCTCCAAAAGGACATGAAAATGACAGTTTCCTCTCAGGGACTAATATAGTGTATCAAAATCTGATCAAAAAAGGAAGTATTCAGAATTACTAAGGAAGACCATTCACAGATAGGTACACTACTACTAAGAAAAAGATCTTATTTGACAAAAAATATTAAGATATTCTGTGTTGTTCAGTTCTTCATTTACTCAAACCAAGGGACACATGTATGCCATTAACAAACAGGTAAGTCTGCCTCTGAGATCCCTGTCTCTGCATGAGTTTTTCTTCAGGAACCCTGGTTTCCACTGCCATGTCTCAAATGTATTTGTGTTAACTGGCAAATGTTATTTGGTTCTATGTGAGCATGTGGATGAGCAGGCCCCGGAAACAGATTTGCACAGTTGTTTCCTTCCTTATTGTCTGTGCAGCTTGAATTGGTTTCATTCCCCTCATGACCCTGAATTAGAATAAGTATGGTTGTATATATTTTTCTTGCTTTAATTTTTTTGCTTTCAAAATTTTCTGTTTTATGCTTAATATGTACCATAACATAACAGACATATTCCAATTAGAAACAGGTCATGCAAAGCTAAACACAAAAAATACAGCAATTTAAAATATGTCCAAAAAACTGTGCTAAAAAAATAACAGACTAGTTCAGTTTTACTTGAAATATGTTTCATGCATGCATTCACATAACAATTTAGGGGGTTAGCATATATAAATGCATTTTTTATTATTAACTTCCAATTTGTTTAGCTTAATTGCATTTTGTTGTGAGCAAATGGCCTGGACAAATGCCAGGAATCATGTAATATTTGTATTGAGGTAGCCAAACTGCAATTCCAAAGAGTACAAATGAGATAAGCTTCATAATTATTACTTTATATGAGTCTGCTGTGTGACCTCATTTATGCCTGTAGCCGAAAATATTGAGTTGTTTGTGTTGATTATTTGCCATGAGTTTATATCAGGTCATTCAGCAGGATGCCAAGACAACTTGAGATGTAAATGCACATTTCTTTAGCAAGTGCATGAGAACTGGGCAAATCTAGATTAGAGTTCTCAGGGGCTTTCTGAAGGAAACAGGAGTTTTAACAAATACATAAATGAAGCACATAATATTTCATTATATCTCTGTCACATTTCCATACTTGATATTGCCTCTCGCTTTATATACTTAGAATTTTAGAACCTTTGCTTGCCTCACATACTGAAAGAGGCACTTTACTTTTACTCTTTCCGTGGGAAAAGACATTTTTGTTAATTGAACCATCAGGTCATAATTTATTTTCATGTTAACAGTTTATTATAAAGTATTGAAACATAAGCAACTTTTACTTAATATGTGAGTGTTACCCAGATGAAGGTCATCTGCATAACTAGATTATATATTTATGTTTTTTTGGGGGTTTGCCAAATTATTTTTACTTACATTTAGAAATCAAAAGAATCTAACAACATACTGTTAAAAGTGTGATTGAAAATATACAGTGCACCACCATCATCTTCATTAGATCATCTTCACTGATTTAAAGGTTTAGCCAGGTTAGCTACAGGTTGCCCCTCAAATCTTTTTCCTCCACTCTTAACAGTTGTGGGCATCCCTTTGGGGTGAGATCCATTCGTTTCATATTATCTGACACCACCTCTGACTATGTGTCTTTGCTCATCTTTATTCTTCATCTGCGATGTCATATGCTCATGCAGAATCTTTCTTTTCATCCCCTGCTTTTCCTGCATTTGCCTGACCACAAAGATCCCATCTGTTGTTCTCTTCCCAGGCATAATACCAAACTGCATTTCATTAACTTTAACTTGATTGCCTGATATGACTCACACTCCAATGGATCATCCTTTCCTTTGAATACAGGAATCAGCAGACATTTTCCCCAATCTTCAAGAATCCTTTATTCATACACACTCATATTGCTTTGATTTTTTTGCTTTCAAAATTTTGTATTTTATGCTTAATATGTACCATAAAATAACAGACATATTCCAATTTGAAACAGGTCATGCAAAGCTAAACACAAAAAATACAGCAATTTAAAATATGTCCAAAAAAACTGTGCTAAAAAAATAACAGACTAGTTCAGCTTTACTTGAAATATGTTTCATGCATGCATTCACATAACAATTTAGGGTGTTAGCATATATAAATGCATTTTTTATATTGCACAGGTCAGTCAACCATTCAGCTCCAGGATGATGTAAGGTTACTGATCATCTACAATATATTAAAAAACAAAAAATAAAACACAATGTAACAAATAATTCAATAATTATTCTATTGCAAATTGCAAAAAATCTTTAACTATTCCTCAAATATTATCAAAATATTGAAAGCATCTCTTCGGGTCAATATTTGAATTTTCTGCAATATCCAAATATAACTGCCTTTAGCTTTCCAAAAATGTTTTTTTTTCAATGTTGTTTTTGTGTGCTGTCCTCAGTCATTACTGGAGTTACCTATTTTGTATGTGTTATAGTTTTTTTTTATTATTTGTTTTTTGCAATTTTTTTTCTTATTACTGTATTAATAGACTGCAAAATTCTCTGAAATATTCTAATGCCTGTATGTCACATCCACGTAAACCTACTCCATCAACGAGAGATGCTAGACATCTGGCAAAAGGCCTTTTTGGCCCCATGTCCTCCATCTGCCACGAATTGCTAAAAACCTGGAAAATGTCTGGCTTTTGCATCAGTCCATTAAAGAGGCTTGAGTACCAGCAATAAATGGTCTTGCACTGACATTTCACGTTCTATCAGTGTACTGAAAACTATAAGAGGGATCGCCTAAACCTCTCTCTTGGTCTCCATAGTTCAATGCAATGTGGGTATCTAAGCACAATTGAACATTCTCCCTTTAGATACAGTGTAGGGATATCTGCAGATTGCCTGAGTTAAACTTTCAATGTGACCCCCCCCTTTGTCCTCCTTTCCTACCTTCAGTGCCTTCCTTCAGCTACTCTGGTATTTGGTAACCCTGTCCACAATTGTGCCTTCGCTTAAGCATTTGCCCCATTTTAACTCTTTTAAACTTTATCATATCTGTTTGCAATTATCCTTACTAAAATTAAATTTAATAGTTTCATAGTTTTTATGTATACCCTGTGCCAAAACAGTGTGAACCTACTAAGATTTTGATAATCTCCCACTACAGTACATATTCATATTTTATTTTTTATAAAAGGTTTCCTACCAGCCCACTTTTTCAGTTTTGCCTGTCTTTAATAAACAACATGTATCCATTTATACTCATCTCCATCCTTAGGATTTAGACTGGTGTCTATTATTGCTATAATGTACTTATTTGCAGCTAATATAAAATTCTAATTCATTCATTTAATCTTATATTATAAGCATTTTAATTTACATTAGCCCCATCAGAATAATAATTTCAAAACTATCTTTTACATTTTTAGTTATCCTTACTGTCCATTAACGTACATGAACTTTTAAGTCTGGTTTGTTTTAAACTCCTTGGGCCTCATGTATAAACGGTGCGTATGCACAAAAATGTTGCATACGCTCGTTTCCACTTTCACTTCAAGGTGTATAATAATGAAACTTACCGTAAAGCCACTCACACCATGCATATACACTTTTCTGCTCGGTTTTGCAAATAAGAGGCACCCAGCGTCAAAGCAGTACTACTTTGGTTTGGTAGTTTTCCTTTCTTTTTTATATTCACATCCATAATGCAGGCTTTATCAAATACACCGAAATTAACTGCATATCATTTACAAATTTAAGGCAGTTGATTGTAATCATTCTATAACAATACTATTGGCCAAACTATTCCAAATAGTAACTCTTAGTGCACCAATGAGTGTATTTTGACCTGTTTATTATATTTCTGTGTGCTGTCACAGATGCACAGGTTATGTTGAGAGTGCAGAGGATTACAGCTTACAGCAGAGGATACAGCTTCCAGCCCTGGAGGACATTTATAGCGCACACTGCCTCAGAAAAGCCACCAGCATCTGTATGGATTCCACTTACCCATGCCACAGTCTGTTTGAACTTCTCCCATCCTGCAAACACTTCAGAGCTTTTCTTGCATGGACCTCAAGGCTCAGAAACAGTTTCATCCCAAGAGATATAAACGCACTCAATCAGTCCATCATGTGCTCCCAGTAGAACTGTTTTTACTTATGATTACAATTACCTCACTTTGAACTTACACTACAATTGTAATATTGCACAACCTGAACCACTTTATGAACCACTTGCACAACCTGCCCTATGTGCACAGTACATGTATATTATACTTTTGCTTTCATATTGTTTTTTTGTATTGTTTATTATTATTATTATTATTATTATTATTGTTATTATTTATCATTTTATAGGAAAATTAATTTATGGAGGAGTTGCATATTGAAACTCATTGTACCATACAATGACAATAACGGAATTCAATTCAGCAGAAGAGAATGTGCTTTTACGGATGATAATGACTGGTTTCTAAGTCAATTTAGATTTCCAAGAGCCATCCTCTTGCAGCTGCGTGCTGTTAGAACACTAATATGTATACTTGATATCATTTTTATGATGAAATGCATTAAAGTATGTATATTACATTTTAAACATAAATTGTTCATTTCCTTCAGATATTGTGTACTGTTAATAATTAAAGGAGCATGATGGCGCAGTGGTAGCAATGAGCTGGTTCCCCATCCAGGAATTGTTCCTGCCTTGTGCTTTATACTTGCTGGGACTGGCGTGACCTTGGATGGATGGACGAAATAATTAAAAGTGTAAAATGAAGATTTTTCAGTGTCCCCTAAAAGTTTGAAGAATCAGCATAAGAATAAGCTTACAAATGATTTTACATTTAATACAGACGCTTATTGTGTGTCGATTGCTTATCTGGAGAAAGAAATAGGAATAACATGAGTTGGGGGTTGGTAGGTTTGACAGAGGCAGTACTGCTGCAAAAAAAAAAATACTCCATCCAGGGTCATGCCAGTCCCAGGAAGCATCTTGCACGAGGCAGGAACAATCCCTGGACAGGGCCCCTGCTCATCGCTGCCACTGTACTACTGTGCCCCCACATGTATAATACATGGTTTAATGCATTTCTTCATGAAAATGATATCAAGTATACATTTTAGTATTATAAAATGTTCAGAGAGATGCAACATCATGAATATAATGTATTCTGTGTGGTGATCACTGCCTGCATGCTCCTTTCTCCTTTTTTTAGAGAAAGCCCATGTAGGAAGCAGGTAGTCATTAATGACTGGGTTGGGGAACACATAGAATAAGAAGCATTTAACATGCTACTTTACTTACGATGGGATTTGGGAAACTCTGGTAAATTCCATCCATCCATTTTCCAACCCGCTGAATCCGAGCACAGGGTCACGGGGGTCTGCTGGAGCCAATCACAGCCAACACAGGGCACAAGGCAGGAACCAATCCCGGGCAGGGTGCCAACCCACCGCAGAACTCTGGTAAATTAAACATCGATTTTAAGATGAAGTTTATGATTTTATTTAATGGCAAAATAAAAAAACAAAATTAGAGTAGAAATTATGAGATTAAAGTTGACATTTCAACTTTAATGTTGACATTGACCTTTTTTCTTAACTGTGTCCTTTTTTTTCTTCTTCTGAGTGGCCCTAATATGCTTCCATATGACACCCAGATACTGGCCTTTTCAGATCGACTTTGACATCTGACTACTTCTTTTTTATTTTGGGGATTCTTCAACTTAAACTTTTGAGTGCCACGCCATCAAATTTCTTCTGTTACTCAGTCATACCATTGTCTACGCCAGGGGTAGGCAACGTCGGTCCTGGAGTGCCACAGTATGTGCAGGTTTTTGTTCCAACCCAGTTCCTTAACGAGAACTCAATTATTGCTGATGAAGCACATATTGCTTAAGTGACATTTTATTGCTTCATTTTAGTGGTCTCGCTTGTTAAGGTTCTCCAACCTTAATTGCTTATTTCAATCTTAAACTGCTGCATTCAGTGCTTTAATTGCTCCTTATTAGCAATAAGATGTAAAAGACAAAGCAGCCAGCAGTTCTCCAGCTAGCTTTTTTCCAATTACATCTGTGTGTGTTCATCATGCACTGTTTGATTTAATAAAACACTTAATAGAAAAATGTGACAGACTGAAAATGATCTGTTTTAGGCTTCAAATCATTTGGATGATATCCTTGGAAAGGAAAAAAATCTACGATATAAAAGCCTTACATTGCACAGACTAACAAGCCATAAAATTAAATAAGGTCTGAGATTGGCAATGATTGGTTTCTAATTAAGCAATTGGGTTGAATGAAAACCTGTGGCCACTGCGGCTCACCAGGACCGACATTGCCTACCCCTGTTTTACATCTTATTGCTAATAAGGAGCAATTAAAACACTGAATGCAGCAGTTTAAGATTGAAATAAGCAATTAAGGTTGGAGAACCTTAACAAGCGAGACCACTAAAATGAAGCATTAAAATGTCACTTAAGCAATATGTGCTTCATCAGCAATAATTGAGTTCTCGTTAAGGAACTGGGTTGGAACAAAAACCTGCACATACTGTGGCACTCCAGGATCGACGTTGCCTACCCCTGGTCTACGCCACCAATTTGTATGTTTTCTTTGCCTCCACTTCACTGAGTAGTACCTTCACTTTGCATTCAGTGAAATTCTTCTATTT
Source organism: Erpetoichthys calabaricus (assembly GCF_900747795.2). Taxonomy (NCBI): domain Eukaryota; kingdom Metazoa; phylum Chordata; class Cladistia; order Polypteriformes; family Polypteridae; genus Erpetoichthys; species Erpetoichthys calabaricus. The sequence continues at coordinate 201,174,153 of NC_041396.2, forward strand.
TATACGTGCTTTTACCATTGTCTTTTAAAAAAACACTGAACGAAAGGGGAAATTTTTATTTATTTGCATATTCATATTGTGAGCTGCGAAGCTGATCGCACCCCCAGAAGATACAGACGCCCCTGGGAAAACCCCTAAGAAACATTGACAGACTACCTTCACATTCCTCCTTCCCTTCTGGCCGGCTCTGTCGCGTAATATGCCTCTCGCGCGGTGCTCCGCCTTCTTAAAAAGCCTGCACGGGCTTCTTTCAGTTTGTAAAATTGTTTGCCTGCTTCTCCTTCTCTCTCTCTCTCAGACATTCTCTGCTCCTGGCGGAACTGTCATCTCTGACTTGTCATGGAGCACGTTTAAACTTTTGAAAAGAGACAAATGTTTGTTTGCAGTGCTTTGAATAAAGTTCCCTTTTTTCTACAACCTCTTGTGTCTCTGTGCAAATCTGTGACCCAAGCGTGACAATATATGCACAATTCTGGGAGATGTTGGGGTGAGGCTGTAGCTGTGTGCATGAGCGTAGGAAGTGCATGGAAATTTGCTTACACACACTTTAATATATCTGACTTTTTTGTGTATGAGGCTCCTTATCTCCAAATTCCTTTCCTTCACAACTTATCTATTATAATTTACTACACAACTAATGTATATTACTTGCCAATACTTCCGTGACCTCTCACCACCGCCCACCCACCATACATTACATATTTTATTCTACTGAGTTTAGTGTGAATTGGAGCCAGGTACAGACAAAACTTCAGAGAAGCAGTTCTTAATTTACCATCTAGATCTTTACACTTATCAAGAAGAACTGGCAGCTTACCTTTACTTAAGTCATTTGTTCGGATGTGGATTTTGACAACTCAATTCAACCTAGCTCCAGATTAGAGTCTACTATATTTACATAGCCATTTTCTGCCTGGGTGCAAGTAAGGAAAATCCTCATTTGAGCCTCCCTGGGTTATGACTCTGGGTTTTTAGCTTACTGAGATCTTGATTATTTCATTTTTGGACCTGTTTTCGTTGGCTATCTGTAACTTTTAGCATTATTCTGTTGACACCATTTCTTGCCTTGTTTATGTTTGTTTATCACCATTTTGTGACAGCAGTTCCATTTCAACCTTCCCTATTACTTTTTTCACCAAAGTTTTTTTTCTATATACTTTTGATTTTATATTAGTTAATTTACCTTTTTTGAAATTAACCTTTGCTTGTTTATGACAGTGATTCTGCCTGCTACCTTTACTGCACCTAATTTAATTTCCTGATTGTTCTCTCTCATTTTTTTATTGTGTATACATTTGTATATTATTCATCACAAACTGTTCACAACCCCCTGTCACTAGAACACTATTAATGTGTGTTAATATCAAGAGTCCTGTTCTGTCACTACTTCCTATTTGCTTGGGGATGATTGCGGCATAGCACTTCAAAGGCAGGGAAGTTCCAATCAAGTTTCAGATTAGTATATCAACAAACAAGCATGGCATTGTGTTTGTTTCATTTTTAAATTTGGTTGAGTTGAACTGTAATATTATTTTAAATGAAAAAGTAAAATCTACATTTAAAGAATCTGCAGTAATAATAATGATAATAATTCATTACATATATATAGCGCTTTTCTCAGTACTCAAAGCGCTATCCACACAGGGAGGAACCGGGAAGCGAACCCAGTAGTTGACTTACACCTGCTGACCTTCTCAAAGTGCCAATGCTGGCTGTTAGTAACATGTTAACAGAAAACAGTCCTTAATCTGTTGTTACTTACACATTTGCTTTGTTGTCTTGGTGGCATCAACTGTTTTTTTTACTAAGTGAATTCTGGAAATATTTAGACTCTCCTTGTCTTTTTTGCAATGAAGAATGAATCCTAACCTTTAATTTAAAATAATTACTATTTGATTTCTTTTGAACAGCCCTTTCTCTTTAAAGGCTTATAATTAATTGCTACATCATACTAATATATGAACGTCTATTTCTTCTAAGTTATTACTCTATATAGGTCTAGAAGTTCTGATAATGATTTTAGTTTATCTCCTCCTTATGTTAACTTTAACATATGCTTTGTTCTGCTTTGTTTCCATGAAAGTTTTCTTTTGGGTGAGGTTGTTGCATTTTATTGTGATTGACCCTGAAAAAGACGGTCAAAATGGCCAAAATATATTGCCAAGCACTGAGGTTTAATTATTAAGTTAAAAATAAAAAAATGAAAACTAAAGAAAAAAAATCAAAATTTAGAGAAGTCTAAAAGAAAAAAGTAAATAACCAAAATTAATTAATGTAAGTGTAATTCAAGTGTAGCTGTGTTTGTTCTGCAGTTTTTAACCTTGCTCCATAGGACAGCTCAGGCAATTGTATGACACATTTTCAAATAATTCCACAATCCCAGTATCTTTTTTAGTAAAATTCAAAGCAAACAGTTCACACAAAAATAGAGAAAGAATTGATATTATAAAAAAAGAAAAGTTCTTGTTTAAAGAAAGTTCAGTTTAAACCTTATTTATCTTGCTTCACTTGGTCGTTCAGTCATATTATGTGTAGAATGGTCAGCACGATCAAAATGGTCAAAAAACTGTATGCCAATGTTCTATTTATAAACTAATCTATCAGTCCATGCTTCTAGCAGTGAGACTATTTCCTAACTGGCTTAATTAACACTCTACTTTTAAAGTAATAACTAAGAAAGTTCAATTTCATACTAATTTACAGTGGGTAAAAGATTATACCATAATTTAAGTAACTATTAGAAACTGATATTCTATTGAAATTAAGCAGACACTTACAGTATGTGAATTTAACATTAACTTTCTAAGATTGGCTCTTAAAACAAGATTAAAATCCATAATCAGTTATGTGTTGGTGCTGGTCACCCCCACGCTACAGGGTCCTTCCAGGGAGCGTCTTGAACTTGCTACCTATGATAACGTTACCAAGAGATGAGCCTGCGGATGAGGACACAACATACAGACATAGCAAGAGGTAGGTAAAATAGTGCCTTGGTGCTTTTATTAAAAACAGTCAAAAGCCCAGTGTCCAAATAAATAGTGTAGTGCATAAATAGGTAAGCCATAAAATAAAAGGTGCTGATGGAGGTTAAAAGTTCCAAAAAATAAATCAATTAAAAGTGAGGTTAAAAACATTTCAGGAATCTATCCTTTAAAAATATAGTTCCCAGAGAAACTCTTTAAAAACATACGTCTCCTTAGCTAACTCCAAACGGGTCATTGCCGCCTGAGGAGATGATTTATCAGCAGTTCAGCCCACCTTCTGCGTCTGTTCCTAGGCTCAGAATCCCCGCAGCCTTCTGTGGCTCAGACAGGGCACTACATCGAGCTGCTGACTCCTACTGCCAGGCTCGCATTAATTAAAATGAAAAAAGGTATATGAAAAGAGTAAAAAGAAATTTGCCATCCATTTAATCTAATTTTAGTTTTGCATAAATAACACACTGCGGTGGGTTGGCGCCCTGCCCAGGATTGTTTCCTGCCTTGCGCCCCGTGTTGGCTGGGATTGGCTCCAGCAGGCCCCCGTGAACCTGTGTTCAGGTTCAGCGGGTTGGAAAATTGATGGATGAATAAATAACACAAAATTAGTTATTTTTGTGGAAAGTTAAGTAATTTATGTTTCCAAGTTATAAAGCACATAACTATAGATTTCTAGTTAAACAATTTGCTGCTTGATAAACAATTTGATAGTTATGATGAAATAAACTGCCTTTATTTTAAATAGTACATTTCTATAGTGAACACCATTCTACGGTTGTTTACACAGATTTTTATATATTTGTAATATTTTTATAAGTGGAGAAAAGGGAGGTGAAATGAGTTAGTGTGGGTAAGTCAGCAGCAGGGATTGAAACTGCATGCCTAGCAATAATGAAAATATTTAAGTTATAACATATTGGAATGTTGAGAATGGAATCATATGGAAAAAATGGAAAATGATACATAAATGAATGCATAGTTTAGCTCAATGTATTGAGCGCCTTCTGCAGTTCAGAAGTTCATCTGATATACTTTAGCACTGCACAGAATGATTTCTGCTGATGTTAGTTGAATCCTGGAGCAACAGAGCTATGAGTGATATATTGCGTGTTTCCCGATCGTAGATATCTATATTTTTTGTATATAATTTTGTTGTTTTTATCATTTGTGCAGTCACTTATCACAAGTATTAATTACAATCGATAAACCTATGTAAATACATAAACAAATGTTCACAAGTCTACTTTTAGCCTACTGAATTCAGAGCTACGGCCATCAGTTAAACTAAGAGAAGACAATCGGCATGACTCAACTAAGAATAACCAGACAAAAACAAATAGGAAATAGGGATGAAGAATAAGTGTCCAGGTGAAAGGAAAACGCCATGGAAACCAAACTTTTCAGCCCAGCATTTTCCTGGCTAACTTGCAGTTGCTGGGTAATAAATTAGAAAACATACAGACAAGACTGGCTGCACAGCGAACTACCAGAAACTGCTGTTTTGTTCTTACTCTAAAGCATGGCTCACTGATTAGACACCAGCCACTTCGATACAGCCAGATTACATTACTGTCTTTTGGGGTGATTGGACTGAACTGGCAGGTAAAATAAAGAAGGAGGACTGCGTTTTATGGTGAACAACTCATGTTAAAATTGTCTCTAAAAGCTTCTAATCTGATCAGGTATTGTCCAATTTATCTTCTGTGGGAGTTCTTCCGTGGTTTTCTGGTTGTTGTTTATATTCTTTAGTAAACCAATATGACTTCAGCAAAGCAAATTTAAGGAATGTTCGCCCTAATCATTATCAGCACCTCATCTTCCCCTGAAGGGGTTCTAATATTCTGGATCATTCTAGATCATTGATAAAGCTTGATAAAAGATTCTAACTGCCTGCTTAGGTGCAAGCTAAAAGCAGAGACTTGTTGTGCACTGGGAGTGCCAAAAGCACATAATGTCACAAAAATAATACTTCAAAAAATGCCCACTATGGGGAGATTACTGTCAAAACCTCGACTAGAAACAAAAAGGGCCTTGATGCATTTTTATAAAATAAAAGACTTATTTTTAATAAACAAGCTCTATAGCACAAGAAGATCCATGGAGCACATAAAGGAACTGACTGAAGGCAAAGCAATCCAAGACAATCACAGTCCCGATTCAGATATCAAAAGACAGCAAAGGTTCAAAAATCCAGGCAATCACAATTAGCACAACAGAAATCTAAGTAAACACGCTATGGGAGACCATCCATATTTACAGGTGAGATGCCAGTTCCTAGTAGTGACTGGCAGGTGGTCCCACCTCTTGGGGGGGAACCCACAAAACAGATGGAAGATAACAAAGGCTGATGCACAATATGAATAAAAGAAATATTAACATAAATAAATGGCACAAAAATTGACATAACAGGCTTTGAACCCCATCCAGGGGAGAAACTCTGGCTGAAACATGACAAGAATGAAATGTGAAGCAGTAAAAGTAGTCCAGTGCTGAACTGAAGAGAGAAAAAGCTACAAACTTCCTTAATTGTGCAAACTGTGACATGCTTACAGACTTTACATCACATCTGAATGAATATGCAAACTTTGTAAAAGGATACATCAAAAAATATTTTGACAACAGATGGCCAAAATTCCTGTTCTTATTTCAGGTCTGGGCTTACTGGATTTGACCTCACCCCAACCCTAACCTCAATCCAAAAGACAGCCTACACAGGCCCAAGAAATTAGACAAAGGCTGTTGAAGTTAAAATTTCAAAAGTGTATTTAGATTAAAGGGAAATAGTAAACTTCTGGATTATGCACACCACCAAAACAAAGTTTCTTTCTTTATATTCTTTATAAAAAGAGTCAAAAGGGGTTTGGCTACAAAAACATCCCAGTTTAAATAAATTCAATCTGTAATCTGAAAGTTAATCCAGAATTAGAATCAGAACTTTTGGAAGAACAAAAAAAATACAAATTTTACTCACAAAGATGATCTGAAAATTAATACATCCAAAGTGAACATATCATGGGTAGTGATTTTTCAGTGACAGAGGATAGTTGTTAAACAACATCGATAAAGAGCAGAAGAACGATCATGGTTGTAGAGGCGAAACTCAGACATGAAATGTTATGATCTGGTTTTGTAGTTAATTTTATATATATTTTTTTACCATGAAGAATTTAATTCTCACATTCAATTTGGACTATGTGTCTGCCTGGGGAATTGCCAACCAGGATCCCGAGCTGTTTCATCGTGTGGTGGGTGCAGCCCAACTTGACCTGACCTGATTCAATTTGTGGTACCAATTAGATAGAATAGATTACATACTTCAAAAATTATTAAAGTATATTTTCTTCTTGTTTCATGGTCATCACCATCTTATGCTGTGCTAAGGGAGAACAACAGGAAGTGTTTTGCACTTCATTTCTGTGTCTCGATGGTATAAAGGTTGCACCATGCATTTCTAGCTTCATTTGAATTTACAAATAATCTTAAACCTTTGGTAAGTGATTTCATTGTTCTTTAGTATTCTACTGGCTTCCACATTTAGTGAAATATCTCTTGTTTTGTGATTTTTGGTTAGTGTATTCAACTTGGTGAAATGAACGACAGATTTTTGGTTCACACTGGCAAAAAGGTAAAACATTTTCTTCTAGTCTCTCAATAACGGAATGCCTTCACTTAGTGTGGCACAACAATAGACTTCTTACACTTGTTTTTTTAATGTACAATCTTGTTTTTATTTTTAAGTTCAGATATGAACCAATGCCATCCACTCAGTTGTAAGCAAAATGGTGTCAACTATCTTATAAATGAAATAATGCACATTGAGGGCCCCACAAGAAAAAGGCATTCTTAGAAGCAAGCAATACATTACCATTGCATGATGTCATAAGGATGCAATGAAAAGAGTTGAAATATATATAAATATTAATTTTGGGAAAAAAAATTAAATGACGATAGAGATGCCCAAAACTAACCAAAATAATCTTAAACCGTTGATCCTGACATAATAAAATTTACACTTAGCCAGCAAGGTACTACTTCAATTTCCAGCATTACAGTGGGATTATTGAATGGGTAAAAAGTTAAGATGTGAGCATCAGTAGGCTTTGTGCTCTAGGAATGAAGTTACCCGAGCTATTCTATAACATTTCAGTAATTATTTACAGCTCTGATGCTGATCTTTCTGATCATAAAATAGGTTATTACAATAGCAATTGATGAGAACAATTTATAATTAATTGCAGAATTATGGTATTTGATGGTTGCCCTAGAGTGCCTCTTTCTCAAGCATGATTTGGCTCAAAAACTAATCAGCACATCTTCATCTCATAACAGGCTTAAGTTTCGAGTTTGGTATTCTTCTGTCCAGTCGTTTTAGCTCTAGACTGTCCTCAAGAAACTGTGACACACAGACAGACACACAACCATCATCGAGGTATCGATGTTTTTGGTATCAGGGGACCCTAAAACGTCAAGATCTGTCAAAAAACTGAGATCGAAATTTTTGACAAATCTAAAGCTTTTGCTCCTCCATCATAGACAATAGGTTATGGTGGGGGAGGGCACAAAGCAAAAATATTCATCCTTGAGCAGTACAAATGGGCATTTGTATTTAATTTAGACTACTTTCCAGAGATCTCTTTTCACTTTTGAGTCATTTTCTGATGATCATTGTCAAAAAAGCCAAACAAAGCCTTCTGTGATTCATGTTGTATAACAATATAATGTAAAAGCATCCAATGGGATTGTCACTTATGAATGCCAATTAGTACCTTCCTGGCTTTTCAAAAGTAAGCAATACCTAGCCAGGATGAGAGGGGGCTGAGTCACTAATGGTGTCTATTTTTCCCTCCTCAGCACAGAGAAGATGCCCAGTGAGGGTAACTGCCCCTGCCCCTTCCGTTCCAGCGATCATAAAAGACACAAAATGGGATCTCTTTTGGACCCGGGCTAGGAAAGAGTAGAGTGCTCCAGTGCATAGACCCTTTATAAGAAGCTATTACTTTTGTTTTGTTTAGAAGTTTGCCATTGTGTGCTTGTTTTATTTATTTACATGTCAAAAGTAAACAGGGTGAACCAGTTGGTACCTCAACATTTCTCAGGAGTTTGTCGTCTATCTTTCACCCGACCATAGCATGAATAATTTTTATAGGCACTGTGTGTAATCTAATTCTGCTTTGTCTTTGTGATCAACAGGAAGAATGTAAAGTACTAACCATTCTTTGTCCAAGTGGGATTTTTTGCGACTGTAGGCAACTCTATCTCTCAGTTGGAGTCTCATTTCAAGATCCTGTTTAAATTTATGACTAGTTATACATAAAACAAAAAATGCGCTTAATGTGTTGAGTATTTTAAACATTAACTGATTACAATATGTACTGATAATACCAAACCTTATTTCAGAATTAAATGATTTGTTATTTGATCACGTATTTGGATATGTGACAAAGAGGTTTTTTTTAGCATTTTTAATTTAACTTTATATAATAAACCTTGAATCCCTAAGATTTTTCATTTCATATATGTTGTTTCAACTTCTTAAAGGACAAAATCATACTATATTTGGCCTTGTCTGTAAGTGGTAATAAACTAAATGAAATGTATAATTCTTAAGTGTTTAAACTAAACTTTTTACTAGTTTCTAGTGAAAAAATGCAAATCTAAAAATGTTAATGTTTTTCCTAGGAGTCACTTCTCTGATTTAACTTTTAATTTCTTTATTAGTCACCAAGTTTCATGATTTATGCCAGAAAAAACTGGCCACAGCTTTCACACAGTGTATGCTATGATATAATGATGTGTAATTAGCAGTATAAATTTAATGCATTTTAAGTTGTCATTTATTTAGAATTATGTTCCACTGAGTTCTTTTAGCTCATAATTTTTGGTTGACATTAAATTGTAAATACAAACAAAGAGACATGTCAGCCCAAGACACCAAGCTATCTTATCTTAATGATGCAGGATGTAGTGAAATAACACAAACTAATTGTGTGTTGCAAATGCAGTTTCTTAGTTATGTGAAACGAGAGCTGACAGCATCTCAGCTTTGTGACAAGCAAAATGCAATGCAAAATTAATTAATTAAAAGAGCGTCATTTAACATGGATACAAACAATACACAAAAATAAAAATGAAGGCAATGCCGCTTCCAACTCACATTAACATGTAATTGTTAAACCTATACTGCAATCTTTAATGCTATATTTTAAGTCACCTTTCCAATAGGGATTAGCAAAATACACAATTACAAAAAAGGAAAAACAGTCATTAACAAATAACCTTCCTTCATTCTAGCTATACTGGCTTAAAAGCTTAATAAAATGGGTGAACAGCAGGGGTCATTTTTAATTGTGTGTCACAATGACTAAGGAAGTATTTGAGTATCATTCAGAAGCTTTAACTCTTTTAAGTTTGGATTCTTCAAATAATATTGGAGTGTGAACTGTAACATATGAGTTGTTTCCAAGAAATTAGTCTTTTTAAACAACTAGATGGTTTAATGATGCCTGCCTTAACTATTTTGAAGCGACTCCAGGTCATATGCCTCTGCTCTGGTCTTAAATGGGATCATTGACAGGGAATACTCCTAAAAATAACAGTGTCTACATTTTCCTCACATTAACTGCTCAGTATGTATTTATACATTTTTTGCAATAACTGTTGTTCTAATTAACATATTATGTAAAATTATACCAGAGTATAAACAGAATTTACTCATTCCCAGAGGGCTGTTATGGCTTACATTAACATTAGGAGTGAAAAATTATTTAGCATAGCAGAAAGCTGTCAGACTTATATTTGAGTAGCAGACAAATGTTTCAGATTTATGATCAGGTAAGACAGACAAAAATGAAAAAAAAACCTCTGAAGTTTAACAAACCTATAATGAAAGCCACATGTGTAAACAAAGTTTATTTTCTTTATATCTGGCAAGATATATCAAAGGAGCAATTTTTATAGTGGTGGGAACATCTTCAGAAAGTAGTACTATATACAGTGTACTATATATGGTATCTGAGCAAAATAAAGGACACAGTGAAATGAGCACATGATATGTATTATTTTCGTTTGAGGTAAAGCAGCAGGCATCTGTGTATTCCATCTTTGATGTCAGTAAATTATTAGGATATAGAGAGTTGCAAACCAACTGTGCTGTTTTCACATTGACATGGATGTTATTTAATTTAAGAAAGCTTTCTAGTATTTTATTCCAGAATGATGATGGACAAATGTCTATATTCCCTATCATTTCTCATTAGAATTTTTGCAATCATTTGACAAAACTGATGTTACTTCAACAGAACACATACAAACAGTCATACAGCAAATTTGTTTATTATGATCATGTCATACACATATTCCTATGATATAAACTGCTCAAAAAAATGAAAGGAACACTTTGAAAACACATCAGATCTCAATGGGAAAAATCCTGCTGGATATCTATACTGATATGGACTGGGTAATGTGTTAGGAACAAAAGGATGCCACATCATTTGATGGAAATGAAAATCATCATCCTAAAGAGGACTGAATTCAAAGACACCCTGAAAATCAAAGTGAAAAAGTGATGCGGCAGGCTAGTCCATTTTGCCGAAATTTCATTGCAGCAACTCAAAATCATACTCAGTAGTTTGTATGGCCTCCATATGCTTGTATGCATGCCTGACAACATCAGGGCATGTTCCTAATGAGATAACGGATGGTGTCCTGGGGAATCTCCTCCCAGATCTGGACCAGAGAATCACTGAGCTCCTGGACAGTCTGAGGTGCAACCTGGCAGTGTTGGATGGACCGACACATAATATCCCAGAGGTGTTCTATTAGATTTAGGTCAGGCAAGCGTGGGGGCCAGTCAATGGTATCAGTTCCTTCATCGTCCAGGAACTGCCTGCATACTCTTACCACATGAGTCCTGGCATTGCCGTGCAAAAGGAGGAATCCAGGACCCACTGCACCAGCATAGGGTCTGACAATGGCTCCAAAGATTTCATCCCAATACCTAATGGCAGTCAAGGTGCCATTGTCTAGCCCAGGGGTCGGCAACCCACGGCTCTGGAGCCACATGCGGCTCTTCAGCCTCCTTGTAGTGGCTCCCTTTGGCCTTGACAAAAAAAAAAACCATGAAAATGAATAATGGCAATTTCTTAATTTAAGTTGTATTTATATATATGTTTATTTACGACTACTACTGTTATACATTTTAACATCTAATTTAGAGAGTTTAATTCTGCGTGGACAGAAGCATTTGCCTTCACCGCCAACGACGCTGGCTTACCGGTGTGCTTAATATGTGGCGATAAATTATCGAACAACAAAAAATGTAACGTTGAAAGACATTTTCGAAACAAGCACTCAGCATTCAAAATGCCCAAGTGAAGATAAGCGAAAGAGAGCAATTTCGGAACTGCAACGGAAAGCTGAACAGAGCAAACATACTTTCAAAAAGTGGATCACTTCTACACAGTCAACTACAGCTGCTAGTTTTGTGGCAGCTCAAGAGATCATAAGGAGGGGTAAGCCGTTCACAGACGGAGAATACATGAAAGAATCGTTCATAAAAATATCAGAGCATCTATTCTCCGACTTTAAAAACAAACGGGAAATTGTTCAGAAAATGCAAGCTGCATTTAGAGAAAGGTTCAGTGAGTATAGAACGAAAAAAACACTCTCTCCTTCCCTGTCACACCCCTGGACATCGACCCATCCCTGCTGAACACATCCGCATTCACAGGAGTGAGTAAGTAAGCCCGATCTAGAAATTGAACTGGACGACATGGCAGATAAAGATTAATGGGTGTCCAAGTTCAAATGCCTGACAGCAGATCTTGAAGAAGTCACCCGTCAGAAGGCTACTCTCGCTAAAGAGCACAAATGGAGTGATATTGAAAACCTCCCCAAACCCGACAAATTTGTTTTCGACACATGGAGTGCCATTCCCGAAACGTATATGAACATGAAAAAATATGCATTTGGAGTCCTGTCCATCTTTGGCTCAACATACTTATGTGAGCAAGTTTTCTCAAGCATGAACTTCATAAAGTCCAAATATCGCTCCTGCCTCACACATGAGAGCCTGCAGTCCTGTGTGAAGGTCAAAGTCACATCGTACAGCCCCGACATAGAGATGATCAGCAGCGAACTTTAGGAACAGAAGTCACATTAAACAGGTGAGAACAATAGCATTTAATATGCTATTATTTTTCAGAAAAAAAAAACACATTCATTTCGGACCAGGAGCTGATGTGGGTTTTTTTGTATGTTCAGGTGCTTCAGTTGATTCAGCACACTGAAATGGAATTTAATGTTTACTTTTTTAAAGCTGCTAAGCTACAGCTAAATGTTTTATTTATATTAAAGTGGACTAGTTTTTATTTTAATTTTACACAGGTATAGGAAGGACCCAAATAGGCCTGCATAGTTCAGTTTAATTTATTTCAAAGTAGGCCTACACATGCACACTGCACTTCTGTTTGTTGTATTCCGTGGTTGTAACATGTAAAATCTAAAAAAAGATTAAAACTTTTAAAAGTTTATAAGCTATATTATGTTTTGCGGCTCCAGACTATTTTTCTTTGGAGGAAGGGGGGGCAAAATGGCTCTTTTCATAGTGAAGGTTGCAGACCCCTGGTCTAGCCTGTAGAGGTCTGTGCGTCCCTCCATGGATATACCTCCCCAGACCATCACTGACCCATCACCAAACCAGTCATGCTGAACGATGTTACAGGCAGCATAACGTTTTCCACGGCTTCTCCAGACCCTTTCATTTCTGTCATGTGCTCAGGGTGAACCTGCTCTCATCTGTGGAAAGCACAGGGCGCAAGTGGTGGACCTGCCAATTCTGGTATTTTATGGCAAATGCCAATTGAGCTCCATGGTAATGGGCAGTGAGCACAGGGCCCACTAGAGGACGTTGGACCCTCAAGCCACCCTCATGAAGTCTGTTTCTGATTGTTTGGTCAGAGACATTCACACCAGTGGCCTGCTGGAGGTCATATTGTAGGCCTCTGGCAGTACTCATCCTGTTCCTCCTTGCCTGAAGGAGCAGATACCAGTCTTGCTGATGGGTTAAGGACCTTCTACAGCTCTGTCCAGCTCTCCTAGAGTAACTCCCTGTCTCCTGGAATCTCCTCCATGCCCCTGGGATTGTGCAGGGAGACACAGCAAACCTTCTGGCAATGGCAAATATTCATGTGCCATCCTGGAGAAGTTGGACTACCTGTGCAACCTCAGTAGGATCCAAGTATCACATCATGCTACCAGTAGTGACATTGACCATAGCCAAATGCAAAACTAGTGAAAAAAACAGTCAGAAAAGATGAGGAGGGAAAAATGTTATTGGCCTCCACCTATTAAACCATTCCTGTTTTGGGGGTCGTCTCATTGTTGCCCCTCCAGTGCACCTTTTGTTAATTTCATTAACACCAAAGCAGCTGAAACTGATTAACAACCCCCTAAGCTACTTAACTGACCCGATCAATATCCCAGAAGTTTCATTGACTTGATGCTATACTCTTAAAAAGTGTTCCTTTAATTAATCTCTCCTTCTCTACGATCTCCAGGAGGTCCAGAGTATGTCTCATAAATGAGCTTGCCCTTTTAATTAGCTTGTTGATTCAGTAGGCCTCTCTTGATTTTCACCACAGCGTAGAAAATCACACTGGCCATCACAGAGTTATAGAAGATGTGAAGGATGTCATTTCTCACATTAAAGGAACACAGCCTCCTAAGAAAAAGAGTCTGCTCTGCCCTTTCCTATATAGTTCCTCTGTGTTTCAAGATTAGTTCAGCCTGTCTTTAATGTGGACCCCCAAGTACTTGTAGGAGTGGACCACCTCTACATCCACTCCTTGAATAGAGACCAAACATAGAGGCTCTTTGATGCAATGAAAGTCAATATTCACTCTGCCACAAAGGCTCCAGAAAGAGCTGCTGTTGTGGATAATATCTTGTTATGTTGAAGTTCCAAAGAAGGCAGGCATCTCATCCCCCAATGATTACAAACCAGTGCCCCTTATGTCCAACATCATGAAGACCTTCGAGAGACTGGTGCTCTTGTGAAAGATCTCTTGCCTTCACTACATTTTGCCTATCGGACAAAGATTGAAGTGCAAGATACAATTATCTGTCGGCTCTACAAGGCTTATTCCCAGCTGAGCAAAAACTTCAATATCATCCAGCCATCCCTGTTAAGGTGTAATGTCAGGGATATGAATATGGATGAGTCAATGGTGTCCTAGATAATGGAATGTCTGTCAAGCAGGCCACAGTTTGTCTCTCTAATGTGGATGTGAAGAACACTGGAGCACCACAAGAATCAGTCCTGTCTCCCTTTCTCTTCGCTCTGTACACCTGCAACTATAAATATAGCACCAGGTCATGTCATTTGCAGAAATTCTCTGATGATTCTGCACTAATGGGGTATGTTGACAAGGGGGATGAGAATTATCTGCAACTCTGCATCAGCAAAACCATTAAACTGATTTTTCACTGCACCAAAGAGATGTTCTGTTGTATAGTGAATGTGGAGGTGATGCACTGCTACCAGTACTTGGGGGTCCCCATCAATGATAGGATGGACTGGTCTAGTGACACAGAATAGTTGGATTTCTACTTAAATTCTAAAATTAACAATTAAAAAGACTTACTTGTTATGACTTCCTGCTTTGTTGACAAAAGGTCACCAAAGATAAGAAATGATACTGAAATCTCTCCTCCATCCAAATATCAGTCTGAATTGATCTTGAATAGTTGCCAGGATTATGCATATAATGCCCCATTTTCATTTAATTTGTTTATTTATATTTTAATATAGCCAGAGCTATATTTTCTGTTTTTCTTTGATAACATCATGATCACTACCATTATGTGTGTTTGTTTTTAATGGGCAGGACCATTGAGTTTGGTCGCAATGTCACTACATGTTGATAAGCAGATGACACATCACATCTAGATGGTCATGTTGTAAAAAATGGTTATGCAATTAGAAATTTGACTAAACTCGAGGATGGCATGCAAAATATATATATTTTGGAGTAATTCTGTTGAAATAGAATTCTAGTTACAACTTTGGTTTTGTTTCTGATGTTAAATCTAACAATGTCCCATAAACTCTGGCAAATGATCTTTAGACCTTTAGTGATTCTGATCTTGGTTCCATCTGATTTTCTTTCTGTAACACCCTTAAAATCTCTGCTACTTAATTTATTATTTAGGTCCATTTGGACTTCTATGAAGAAGTCATGAAATATAAACCTGCATGGGTTCCAAGATCAAAATGCAACTCAGCTCCCTCTAGGCATTTTACAGTACATAAATGTGTCACCATTCACAGGATGCTCTTTTTCTTCATTTTCCTGCATTAAGGGAGGCAATAGCATGCTTTGGGCAGGAGGAAATGGTACATAGATCCACCGCTGAGTCCCAACAAAAAAAGAAAACACAGAAGTGTAGTGATTAATGACCAGTCTATTAAGCAGAAAATAAAAGTACACTTTGCAATTTCCAATACTCACTAACAATAATGTATTCCAGATCTTTGGTGCATTATAACAAAATTCTGAATCACCAGTTCTTTTATACCTCACTCCTTGAATATGGAGTAAGCCTATGTTAAAGAATCTAAGATTATGATTAGGACAGTGGTGTAGCTAGGGTTTGTGCCGCTCAGGGTGCTGCGGTACTTCAATTTGCTGCCCTACAACATATCTGAATATGTTAACCTATTTAAATAGAAAATTAAAATGACGTATAGAGAACAATTAAGATAAATTTTGCATAGATTTATTCATATATAGAGAAACAGCAATACGTTTTCACATTTAATTATTTATAAGCACCAATTAGACAAGAATATAGTATAGATGCACTGATAAGCCGTGTTCTAATTATTAGTTTAATATAATTATGCTGCGAAAACCAGAACCAGTGTAGTGTACAAGTGATAGTTGGGAATGTTTTCGAAACATAACGAAACAAAATTATAAATTGTAAATTAGTTGTTTATCTTCCTAGAAATTATTATCGGTGTAATATTTATGCTTATTTTTGTTATTGCCTCATAAATTTCAATTGCTGTGTCTGATACCATCACAAAAGGACAGTCTAAAAATTATTTTTGAAGCATTTCTGGATAAAAATCAGAGAATTTTACTTTTTTCATTCATGAGTGATATTTTTCCGAACTCTGCTGCTTACACACGAATTGTACTGAGCCTTTTGGACAATAATGCTGCCCCCAAAAATGTGCCGCCCGGGGCAGACTGCCCACTCCGCCTGCCCCTAGCTATGCCACTGGATTAGGAATGTAGATGAACAAAAACTCCAAAATACAAGAAGGTGCTAGATCGTTTAGAGCTTTCTATACAGTTAAAAGTGTTTTAAAATCAGTCCTAGAGGGCACAGGCTGCTGGTACAATTAACATAAGACTGAAGGCATATGCTCAGATTTTCTTTTTTTAGTTATGATTCTTGGTGCTGCTTTTTTATATATTGCTAGGGGGCGCTGCAGCACACCAAACATCACCCCTTTAGATATACTCCTGGGTTCAAATTATAAATATTTACTGAACAGACAGGTTTCTCTCTGTTAATACAACACAGTACAGCAGTGAAGTTCTTTTTCTTCTCTCTGTTCTCTCCTCCATTTCTCCCCAGCTAGTGTTGTCCAGCTTCACGACTCAGACTTGACAATAGTAAGGCAGAGCTGCACTTCTTATGCAAAACCCAGGAGTACTTCTGGTACCAGACCACTATCCATAGGAAATACTTCTGGGCCAGGTGGAAGCCTCACAAAAGAAAGGTGCAAAAGTCACTGCAGCAGCCCCGGGTGGCAACCCTAGAACCCCCAAAATCAGGGCCAGACCACAGATCTACAGTTCCCAGCATACCCTGCAGGTGTCCATATGGGTACTGTAGTCCAGGGATGCTGCCATCTTCAGTGCAGTGTTGACAGCATCTACCAATCTCCTGCTTGAGACAGACAATGCCCCGCTTTCCTTCTTGTCTAATTACTGTCTTGCTGTCTTTTACACCTGATAGAAGTGCATTGCAATAATTTAAATGGCTAAAGACAAAGCTGTATAGAAACTGTCTGGCATCTTGCAGTGAATTAAAAGTTCTAACTTGTGTGATGTAAGTAAAATAATGTAGTTTTAGTAGGTTTAATGTGTGATTTGAAGCTTAGCTCTAAATCTAAAAAGATGCCTGGATTCTTCATTTCTGGCATTATTTGTAAAGTCAGATGATCTAATCTACGTTTTCTTCAATGACTAAAATTTCTGTTTTTTCCTTTTTGATTAAGTCCAGAATAAGTTTAACTCAGTCCAATAAAAAACTAATTTACTATACACAAGGATTAGTTCATTGTAATGAAGACATAAATTAAATATGACAAAAAAATTAGAGTTACAATAAGCTATTTCATTGTAAGAGTTGTATGAAACTTTATATAGCAAAAACAAAAAAAAATGAAGATGAAGATGTCAATAAATTCTTATTACCTTTCCAGACAACAACTACCATATTATAACTAAATAAGGTACAGCAACTCAATTAAAGAACAATGTTTATCTAAGGATAAGCCATTTCATTGTTTTTGTTAGTTAGTAAACAAAATACACTTTAAAAATATTTATTTCAGTCAAAGTTTTTACTGAACATGGTTGAAGCATGTAAATGCAACCTTCAGTCAATCTGTTTATCTTTATTATATATTTGGCAAGCAATAATGAAAGGCAAGCTTCCTAGCTATTGTGATAAATCATAATTGAATATCCTGACAAAAATAATTTAAAGAAATGCTTTTAGGCCAAAAACAACATCCTAGTCAAATAAGATCTATAATTATATTTTATGTTCAACCAGGTAACCCCAATTATAATTACATTTATGTTTAATTTAGAAATTAACTTTATAGCATGGGAAGTGATTTTTGGATCATGATAGTTGAACATTACACACATGGCTCAAGTGTGCAAGTACAATATATAAGTAACAGTAACAGCTTAGCCTTTGCAGTTAAAACTCATGAGTAGATGTTCTGTACTGCTAAAAGACTTGCTTTTTAAACACCAGGTCTGCATGCTAATCGAGGAGCATTTTAGACATTAAATGAGAGATATGGTGTAGTCTATTGGCTAAGACTTGTACAGTAAACCATAAGACTGCACGATCTATATCTGCTATTTACTCCCTTTGAGACCCCAAACAAGTCACTTAATTTTTATTTTCTCTAGCTGTAGAAACATGTTTAAGGCCTTGTGGTAAAGTGTGGTTGCAGCTGGGTGAGTTTTTAAATAAATAGTTCTAATTACCGCACTCACATCTTTGGGTGGGCGTGTTAGTGTGGTGAGAGTGGTTCCCATGTGTGTTGCGGGAGTACACATGTGCAGGATCGGCCGTGACCCAAACTGGTGTCGGGAGCTGCTGATTGCCACAGCTGGGCCACACCCCCCATTTTAAAAGTAAAAGTGGAAGTATTAAAAGGAAAAAAAAAGGGGGATCAAGAGGGAAAAAGACTGGCCAGTGACCGAGAGAAGTAGACAAGAGACACAAAGGAGGTGAAGAGGGGAGACAGAGAGTGAGAGCACCCGAGCTGAATGCAGTGAGGTAGGTGGTTGAAAGTGAGCCTCATAACATGGGAGTTGGAGGCTGTGAAAGAGGCACTTCTACTGAGTACTTTTTATGGAGTAGGAGTGGCCTGATTGACAGCGTATCCCCGCAAGGGCTGAAGATGAGCACAGGAGAGGCGTGTGGGGCTCAATGGGTTGCCCTGCATATGCTGAGGGAAGGGTAGCAGAGAATGGAGCCCCAATATGAATGCTGACTGCACCTGTTGGCGGGCATCAGCTCCTTCTACAAGGTCTGACAGGAAAAGGGGAGGAGAATACTAGTTTTAAATGGAAGCATTGGGGTTCCAACATCTTTTATTTTTTAATTATTTATTTTTTGAACATTTTGGACCAACTGCACTTTGGACACTGTTTGACTGTTTTTAATAAAAACACTATGTCACTGTTTCACCTACCCCTTGCTATATGTGTGTTTTGTCCTCATCTGCCAAGCTCATATTGTCATGATTATTGACAGTGTCGGGTTCAAGAGGCTCCCAAACAAGAGTGGGAGCATGGAGCAAACCCACAAAGTCACAAGCCCATCCATCTTCCAGTATCTGAACTTACTTTGGTCATTACAGGAAGTCTGGACTCACACATGATAGACTGCACAATGCTGAATGCTGAAAGGATAAAAGGTCTGACTCTGGCCCAGTAATTAGAGGAAGAGAAAAAAGAAACCATAGTCTTTTCAATATTACAGGATTAGACTAATCTCATCTTCACAGCTACAGCATGAGTAGTAAGTGATAAACAAAGGTTAGGACATAAGGTCTGGGAAAACTCTTACAACATACAGTGGCAATTGACAGTGGCTATCAAAATGAAACATGGAACTATGAAATGGCATAGGAAACTAAATGGTTACTTGCTATCTTTAAGCAATGCTACAGAACAGTTGTGATGGTAATAATGAATTGAAATATCCATATTGGCTGCATTTGACTCTACATGTTCTCTACTAAGCCTACTGAGACTACATTCAGAATACATTTAAAAGCATCTCAAGTCTATTTTTGTCTTATATGCATTTTTTACTTGAATATTCAAATTAAATTTACAAGTGAATCAAATCCAATATGTATGTGTACTGATATCTATCTCGAAACTGCAAAACTAATGAAATTTAGTTCATCCAACAGATGCATCCTAATAAACAAACATGAACACCAGCTACATACTGACTTCAAACTGTTTGCAGAACAGGGCATCTGTAAATTGTTCAGCCCAGGATGGGAAGTGCTAAGAGATGTTTTGAATGGAACTGCGCTGAAAATACACTTCTGAGGCACTGCATTTAACATTTCCCTTATGTCACATAACTGAAAATGGATTATTTTTGAAAGGCATAAGTAAGTTTAATTTAGGATAGTCCTCTATTTAACCCAAAGGCTTATCAGGTAGCTTACATCGGTAGTGGCAGAATATTTATAATTTTATTATGCAGCCCCATTAACTATAACTATATAGTTAATGGGGCTGGCCTATATGTATGCTCTTCAACTAACTTGACTAGCCTAATAACATCACAAAATTCAATGAAATAGAAAAAAAAAAATATCTCTAAACATTTGTCTGTTATTCCCGTTTAATATCACCATCAAATTAATGCACATCATCAGCTTTTCAAGGTACAGTGGTACCTCTGGTCACGACCGTAATTCGTTCCAAAACTCTGCACACGACCCGATTTGGTCACGACCTGAACGTAATTTTCCCATAAGATTGTATGTAAATACAATTAATCTGTTCCAGACTGTACGAACTGTATGTAAATATATATTTTTTAAGCACAGAAATAGTTAATTATACCATAGAATGCACAGTGTAATAGTAAACTAAATGTAAAAACATTGAATAACACTGAGAAAACCTTGAACAACAGAGAAAACTAACATTGTAAGAGTTTGTGCTAGACCCTTACGAACTGCTCGCTGTAAACACTTTTTTTATGAGATTTAAGCACAGGGAAAAAAATTAAATGCGACTTGCAAAACTTTTCAAACCATCCTCTACTGGCTTTAAATTTCTCATCTTCGCCACTCAAAGAAGGATTTGTTTTTCAGCAAATCGCCATGAATCTTCCTGGCTTTCTTGCATATGATCGCTTCGGTTACGCTATCCCCTGCAAGTTGTTTCTCGTTCAACCACACTAGCAACAGTTTTTTCTCCTCTTCCAGCACTTGAGGCCTCTGCTTGGTTAACATTATAACTCCTTTTGCAACATCAGCTGCTTTGTTAGGCCCTGTATACGCAAACAAAAGAAAATGGGAAACGGAGCATGGGAAATCATTAGCGCGTATGAATGTGCCTAGGGAAACTGGCCGCCATTTTTTTTGTTCGCCACCAGAGTGTGTGGTCGTGAACAGATGCAAAATTTTGGAAAACTTTTTGATCGTAACCCGATTTGTACGTGTTCGGAAACGTTCATGACCAGATGTTCTACTGTATAGATTGGATATAGAGAGCTTTTTAGCATGCTAGGGAGTAAATCTGAAGAGTATAATCATCAAGTAACTGAAGGTGATGAAGAACAGAGGACAGTAAATGCAGAGCGTAAACACAAGTTTTAGTGTTAGCTCATCAGAGAGATCTTGCACTTTTGAATTAAATCAGTCTTTAGCAATACATTCAGTCTTTATAACTGCAGTCCTGTTGCAGTGTTAATCATTTAATTTTACTTTGACACATGTTTGTCTCCTATACTATGCCAGTTTATTGTTGTTATTATTAGTATTAATATTAGTTTTGTTGTTGCTGGATTATTATCTATGTAACCTTTACTTTTTTGCCCACTTCCTCCCTTTATCAATTATGCCACTTTGTAAAATTTGGTTAATTTCTGGAATCTGTTTATGGTGTCATTCACGATGTCTGTTAAAAGACTCTTAAGTTCACTCTGCAAATTTATAGTTGTAAAGGATAGGTGCCTTTTAGCTTTCAGGACAGAGCATGAAACAACCAACCAGGAGTGGCAATTTCACTAAAAACATTGTGTATCTGGAGGTAATTTCTCAAGATAAAGATTAATGGGACTCATATGCCAGTGATAGATAAGATATGGTGTTGCCAGTGTCTTATGAAAACCAGTGAGGCAGCAAGCACAGGTGTTGTCCACGTCCTCTGCCCTGGGTAATTCTTAAGAGTTAGCTGATGCCTCTCTAAGTTCATGAATATAGTAAAACTGCTAGGGAGACTTTGGGTTGTTTTTTGTCCCAAAGACCACACACACACACACACACACACACACACACGCAGACACACATACATATTATGACACACACACACACACACACATATATGTGTGCGTGTGTTTGTGTGTGTATGTGTGTGTGTGTGTGTGTGTATGTCTATATATATGTGTGTGTGTGTGTGTGTCATAATATATGTGTGTGTGGGGGTGTGCGTGTGTGAGTATGTGTGTGTGTGTAAGACAGCAAGAGAAAGACGGGGTCATTGTACAGTCCTTGGCCGCTTTGAAATAATCATAACTTCAGTTATATACATGATAAAATTAATCTGTAATGAAAAGGATAAGTGAAAGAATTTATTACATTTTTACATAGCTGTATTATTGAGATCATTAATTTTCAATATGTCCGTCATCATCACATATACAATCCGTGATTCAAAATATACAAATACATTTTGCAGTTGACTTACAGCAATACCCTGAATCACATTTAGCACATTAATCTGTAATTCATCTAAAGATTGTGGTTTAGTTGTGTGGTGCATCTTCCTTGTGATGGGTTCTAAATGTTCTTTGGACTTATTTTAGCTCGGCCAACCACAGGATACAGTTTACTTTCCTTAAACTATAGTCATGGGTCATAGGTAATTCTGAAAACAGAGTAATGAAAAAAAAACTATTAAAAATGAATAAGCTATTACAAAGTTTTTATCTACGATAAAATTAATGAAGCACTCTTCATAATGTATTTACAGATTGATTTTATCATACATACGACTGAAGTTATGATAATTTAAAACTGCACAAGAGCACATGACCCTGAATATTTATCTATATCAAAAGGAGAAAGAAGGGAAATATAAACTCCCAAATAACAAAAACAAAGTTAACCTATCTTTTAAGGATTTCATTAACAAAATTCAGAAACAATATATTAAAAAAAATCAAATACTGAATTAAAAAAGAAAATGCCCAAAGGATAAACCACAAATCAAAAATTTTAATCCTTAAAGCAGAGCCAAAGATAAAAAAGCAGAAAATAAAACACTTACACCATCCAAAATACCAAATAACAGAACCATAAGCCACAAGGTCACAACACTAATGCTGTGTAAAACCCTATCTTATCTACGGCTATGGGTGGTCCCACAACTCTGGCATCAGGAAGACCCACCCATCTTGGGTCGAAACAAGAACAAAATCCTGGCTATACCATAACAACAGGAAGGTTTAATTGGAAGACTATTAAAAATAGTGAAAATATGAACAGCAAAAGATGAAATAGAAAAAGAGAAACAGTTTCCCTTAAGTCCCCAAGCTTAGCCTCACATTCTCCCAACAGAGGTCTCTATCCTCATCATTCCAAAATAAATCCCCTGATGAGATCTAACTTGAAAAAGGAAAAAATAAAAGTATCCAAACAAAGTCTACTTATGGTAGAAACTAATCATTTCAACACACTTCTGACATCAGCAGCGTAAGACTACAAAGAGGCTACAAATTTCCTGTTCCCACCAGATTTAACATACAAGTCTTTATTTAAGACTATTTGCATTTATGAAAGTTGTTTAATGTTAGACTACAAAAGAACACTCAAAGTTTACTACCAGCAGTTCATTAGATATTTACAAGATGTGGAAGGTAATGTTGGAAGTATAATGTTTAAAAGCCCATGGGGTGTTACTTTGTTGAATCCATTTTACAGGTATGCCCTGTGGCTTGTTGAATGGATATAAACCTAGTGGGCCTGCATGATCCCACTACCACTTCACCTAACATACTGGAAACTATATCTCCAGGCAGTGTTCCATGAGTTTTTTATTAGCCCCCTCTAAGTGCTATTCTGTCAAAAGCTTGAACATTGTTTGCTCAGTCCTCAAAGCTGCAATTTTTCACATTATGGAATGTCAATTCAGTACTAAACAATTTTACTGATATCTAAGAGTTGTGATTTCCTTATTTTAGAACTTGCATTTATCACTGTGTAGATTCACAGGATTCCTTTGTCTGTGTCCACTTTTCCAAAACTGGTATTACTGTCATCATTTTAATTCTGCTCTTCCTGGCTGTCCAAAAGTTATTCTCTTTGTCCTGACCAATATTTATTTTTAG
Organism: Erpetoichthys calabaricus; assembly: GCF_900747795.2. Classification (NCBI taxonomy): domain Eukaryota; kingdom Metazoa; phylum Chordata; class Cladistia; order Polypteriformes; family Polypteridae; genus Erpetoichthys; species Erpetoichthys calabaricus. Next base: position 201,198,047 of record NC_041396.2, read on the forward strand.
CAATGGTGGAGAAATGGTTGGGTATCATTGAGAAGTAGAAGCCCTAATCACAGAAGGCAGTGGCAGAAACATTGGTTGGGTCTTGATCCATATCTGGGGCTGGGGTTGCTGCAGTGATTAATGTGTTGGAATACCCAAAGGCTTACATTGTCTTTGTTCAGTTTATGATTTTCATGAGATATCAAGGCACATCTGAGGTTTGCAGAATATCCAGTTTGTGACTATGGATTGCATCTCTGCTTCCTTGAAGGTGGCATGGTTTTCTTTGCCTCGTCACATTTGAATCTTTGGTATACACTGGAACAACTCACAGTTGAGTATGATGTGTTTGGGATGAGAATTAGCACCTTCCAATGTAAGATTATGATCCCCTGTTTGAAAAGGATGGGCTGTTTCCCTGCAGGTAAGTGAGGAGCAGCTGACCTAGGTGAAGTACCTTGTAGTGTAATTCATGAGTGATGGTGAGATTAATCAACAAATTAGTGGAGCAGAAGCAGTATTGCAAATGTTGTATCAGACTATGGTAGGGAAATGGGGGCCAAATCTAAGGATGAAGCAGTCAGTTTGCTAGTCAGTCTACAGTACATTCCCACCCTCACCACTGGTCATGAACTCTGAGTGGTGACTGAAAGAATGAGATTGCAAATACAAGTGGCCAAATGAGAGGGTCTCCGGTTAGTTTTATATTTTTCTTGATAGAGTGGAGCCAGTTAAGATGGTTTAGGGATGTAATTAGGTTGCCCACATGATGCTTCCCTTGTAAGGTGGACAAGGCACAGTCCACTAAGAAAAGACTGAAGGGCAGATCCAGAACACATAGGAAGAATTATATTGTATCTCTGAAATATCCTGGCAGCATCTTCTCATTGCTCAACAAGTATTATAGGAATTTGCTTGGGATAGGGAGGTCTGGTCAGCCTCACTTACCAGAAAAAGTAAAAATGATTTTAATGATGAAAAAAATTATCTGTCAATCAACATAATTAAATAAGCAACATAATTTGCACATACTGTATTTGAGATGTAGGAGAAAACTGCTGAACCGAGATAAATATCTACACAGATAGAAGAGCACATACTACGATTTGAACAGTTTCCTGGAGCTGTAAGGCAGCAGCACTAAACACTGTGCCACCATGCTAACCACTTTTCTTTTACTTAACATTCTTAAACCCACTAAAGTCCAAATCAGGTTTGCAGGGGATGAAACATATCTTGGCAACACTGATCGCAAGGCCGGAAACAGCCCTAGAAAGACGGCTCATGCACACCCTCACATTTAGGCAATTTGGAATCTCCAATTAACCAAATCTACACCTCCTTGGGAATGTCGAAGTAAAACCAGAGTACCCAGAGGAAAACCATATGGACATGGGGAAAATTAGCAAACTCGCAACAGACAATATCTAGGTGCAACATTTTAATCCAGGATGCCAGAATCTTACCCACATATATAGTTTCATTAGATCTATATTTGTAAATGTGTGCAGAACTATGAAGTTGTAAAGGAGAGGTGTGCTACATAGTATAAGAATGAATTGATTCAAATATAAAGGATTTGCCTATTTCATTAAGATGAGAGCTCTAATGTCTGGATTGTACATGGTACTGATTTTGACAGGAAACCTATGGCTGGATCATAAATGGCCCTCTTTATCGGATGCAGAACCAATACTGGTGTATGTTTGATGAGAACAGGGTGAAAACAAGGTGTTGTGGGAAAGCTGTCTCACACTTAGCTGACATTCCTGACACTTTGAAGTGTTACATTTATGTCAAGTCCCAACTTATTGTATCATTTTTTTTGCTCTAAATGCATTTTCCTTTCAGGCTCTGGCTAATGCAAAGAAGAAACAGTATATAACTTCCAATGCAATGCTCTTTTATTCCAGCAATTCCACTGGGAATTTAGATGAGTGTAACATTCACATCTGGTAGCCTTAGTTAGGCAGAATTAAAAGACAACAACTATAATCTCCTGATTGCCACCCTATGGTCTGCAACAGGAATTTGAACTTGAAAATGCCAGCAGCAGAATAGAACAAATGGAGCCAGAAGCATGATACCAGGCTGTCTGTTAGCTCCAATAAAGCAGAGCTATAACTGCCTTATTTATTAGTTCACAGTTTGAAAACATTTTTCAGTGAACTTCCCCCACTGGGTACCTGGCACACATGTTTAGATTTGCTTCTCTTTTTATGTTTCTGAAATAAAACTCTGCCCTTTTTAATCCTTTTGGTGATTAACCTTAACCCTTTGGCAGCACCCGCCTCAGGAAAAACGATAAACAAGGTTTCAGCAAAAAAAAAACAAGCCTGTCAATGCTGAGAATCACAAAAAGAAAACATTTGATGGAAAACTGAAATAAAAAGAGATGTACATGTGAAGTGTCCAAATTTTGCCTTCTCATAATATTTTGAGTAATTTTATTCCACTCTAGTGGAGAGAGATATATCACTTTTTGGTTGGTAGGTGGTGTTTTTTTTAATCTTTTTGTATTTTGAGTTCTGACTAAAAAGACAATATCCATTCAGGCCTTTCACCACAAGTGTCCTTTTCGTGCTCCTGCTGAATACTAATTTGTGGTAAACTTTTATTTATTTTTGTTTTTTTTCCAGTGTACCTCCTCCACATCATTTTTCTGAAGTCTTCACCACTACACAACCACCTCTTCCTGGATGGAATCCAAGTATATACAATTACAGGCTGCACAGTAAGCGAGTTCCTGCATTCTTTACAATCTTACACTTAGTGGATCCTCTATGTACAAATGTATATGCTCTAATTTACAGATTATAGCTTCTACAAAATGAATAAAAATGTAAACTCAGCATTCTTTGTGGCTTTGTACCTAAGTTTCTAGTCTAAACGCCTACGTTTAAGAACTTCTTTGATGGTCTAGTGAAAAAAGAAAGTCCAGTCAAGTGGGATGGTTGATAAATTTAGTGAAGAATATTGTGCCATGCACAGATATTTTTTTATGATTTTATACTGTAATATGGAACAGATTTTCAGTATGTAATTCACATGATACTACTGTTACTATGAAAAGTATGAATAATGTATGTTACTTAAATCAGACTGCAATGGCCTATATTTTTAAGTTCTTGAATTATTAATGGTGAAAGCTAAGCTAATCTGTTAGAGAGACAAACAGATAAAACCAGACATGCCAATGATATTGCCACTATTTTTATTACCTTGTTAAACTTTATTCTACATTTTTACATGCATATAGCTTTCCTTGCTTTCTAAAACATTAAACAACATTTAAGAAGAGAAGCCATGCCGGCATACAAAATGCTTATTGGAGGCGTCCCTCTTCTTTATGCTGCCTCACCAGCACACCACCACGTAGAAGAGGGTACTCGCCACAACTGTCTGATAGAACATCTGCAGCATCTTTTTGCAGATGTTGAAGGATACCAGTCTTCTAAGGAAGTATAGCCGGCTCTGTCCTCTCTTGCACAGAGCACCAGTATTGGCAGTCCAGTCCAGTTTATCATCCAGCTGCACTCCCAGGTATTTATAGGTCTGCACCTTCTGCACACAGTCACCTCTGATGATCACGGGGTCCAGGAGGGGCCTGGGTCTCCTAAAATCCACCACCAGCTCCTTGGTTTTGCTGGTGTTCAGTTGTAGGTGGTTTGAGTCGCACCATTTAACAAAGTCATTGATTAGGTTCCTATACTCCTCCTCCAGCCCACTCCTGATGCAGCCCACTATTGCAGTGTCGTCAGTGAACTTTTGCACGTGGCAGTACTCCGAGTTGTATTGGAAGTCCGATGTATATAGGCTGAGCAGGACCGGAGAAAGTACAGTCCCCTGCGGCGCTCCCGTGCTGCTGACCACAATGTCAGACCTGCAGTTCCCGAGACGCACATACTGAGGTCTGTCTGTAAGATAGTCCACGATCCATGCCACCAGGTATGAATCTACTCTCATCTCTGTCAGCTTGTCCCTAAGGAGCAGAGGTTGGATGATGTTGAAGGCGCTAGAGAAGTCCAGAAACATAATTCTTACTGCACCACTGCCTCTGTTCAAGTGGGAGAGGGATCGGTGTAGTATGTAGATGATGGCATCCTCCGCTCCCACCTTCTCCTGGTATGCGAACTGCAGAGGGTCGAGGGCGTGGCGGACCTGTGGCCTCAGGGCGACAGGCCTAAAGTCATTCAGCTCACTAGGACGTGATACCTTTGGGACTGGGGTCTACGTATCTACTTAAATAAAGTTTAATAGAGTGAATTTCCTGCAATATAAGTTGTAATTACTTGGCAATACTGGAGAGTTAAACAAGTAAGTTGTGTTTCTGCTTTTGGAGCTCACTAGAGGATTTTTATTCTTGAATTTACTGGGAATTAATGTAATACAGTAAACTCAGGAGGAGAATAATGTTTATAGTATGCACTGTAATTGTACATTTAAAATATTACTTAAATAGGCAAATGTTTTTTTCTTATTAGTCCATTATGAGTGAGAATCAGTAAATTTACTTTCAGTGGCATGGCCAATGTTATCAATATCAGTGAATTAACAGAGATTACTGTTTAATTTTGATTTAATATGCCATTCTACCTCTGTCTTGATGCAGTTATGCAATAACTAATCTAATTAAAGACTATGAGTATTCCACTAGAGTGAAGCCTTATAATTGACACTTACCTTTGCACCCTTTCCAAATGGTTTTCAAAGACCACCCAACAAATGCTGCAGAGCTATAATCAATATTATTTAAATCATTTACAACATTTGAACACTGAGATAATGGATAAAAAAGTACTAAAAAGTAGAAGAGAAAGCAGAAGAATATGATGATGGCAGCAATACTCTCTCATTGTGAGCTGCTAGCTCTATCAAGAGTCCATTGTCCGTTAGAAATTTTTTTGGAGTTAAAAGTTTAATAAAAAGGTGCAATCATAAAAGTTCAACAGATGTTAATAAAGAGTTGAGCAAAATCATCAGACTGAAAGATGTATTATGCAAACTGCAGCCTGGATCTGTGTGATACATTAGAATTAAGTCTGCTGTTGAGTAGTCCATGAAAATGTGTAGTAGCAGTTTGGCTGAACACATATGATGAGGATGGGGTTACATATTATTACTTATTTCTAGAGAGTGTTAGATAGATAAAGAGAGAGAGAGGGGGGGGGGGGATTTAACTTTTTACCGAAACTCTTTAAATACATAAATATGTAGATAAGTAAGTAAATAAATAAATAAAATATTCACACAATCTTTGGTCTAAACACACAAAGGAAGCAAGAAAATTCAAAAGAAAGAAAAGTTCTGACTTGGCTGATCTAGTCCCAGTGAGTCATTATGCAGACATATTGCTGTTGGTATAAAGGAGCCCCAGTAGTGTTTCTTGCACACTTCTGCTGAATAATTTGTTGGCTGACAGTCCTCAGTGTTAGTGTGTCAGAGAGAGCATGTGCAGCATTGTTCATAATGACACTCAGTTTTGTTTTACTTCTCTCCTTTGCTACTACCTCCAGGGGGTCCACAGTGCATCCTATAACTGAGCATGCCCTTTTAACTAGTTTGTTGTATCAGGGGGCCTCTCTTTTAGTGATGTTACCAGCCCAGCACATCACAGTGTAGTGTGACCATTACAGAGTTGTAGAAGAAGTGAAGAATGTCATTTCCCATATCAAATAAACAAAGTCTCCTAAAAAAAAAGTGTCTGCTCTGCCTTTTCTTATATAGTTCCTCTGTGTTCTGAGACCAGTCCAAACTGTCATTAATATGGACCCCCAAGTACTTAAAGGAGTGGGCTACCTTTACAACCACTCCTTGAATAGTGTCCAGACACAGAGGCTCTTTGGAGCAATGAAAGTCAATCATCAGTTCCTTGGTTTTGCTGATGTTAAGATGCAGACAATTTTCTTTGCACCAAAAACAAACTTTCCCATCTGACTCCTTGTTGAGATGTGAGATTTTGCATACAAGTTGATAAATGTTTTGTATGTCTTTATTTGTAACTTAGGCAAAGCAATTTAATATAACTGTTACATTAGTGAAAAGCATGCATGTTTACACCAACACACAAGGACTGAAGCTCTTTGAATTTTATGGCAGGATTTGGGGGAAGTACCTGAAACAAGTTTGGTAAATGTTTCTCTGAAGTCTCTCAACTCCCACACAAAGTCAGGCTGCCTAACTGCCAGGCTTTACCTTAACATATGGTTTTGTGGGATGGCAGGTGTTATGATGTTCTTTGCACCATTGTTCTGAAGCATGGCTGTTTGGGACTGGCTTGTATAAGAAGCCTTTAAGTACTATTATGTCCTATTGGCTCTAGGGGTTGGACAGAGAATCTATAAATTTGCTCACTTCCTCACTCTCTCTTTCTTACCAAACTGCTGAATGACCATCTCACACCATGACCTGAAAAGCACAACACAATGAAGAGCACAGCTTGGCAGCTATATTGAGACAGGCATGCAGCCTGTTCTGAAGAAAGCTGACCACAAATGATGCCTTAACTAGAGACATTTTAAGTAACTAACAAGTCTGTGTGCCGCCTGAAACTACACATCAACATTTATCAGGTTGTATGGTTGCCAATATTCAAATGTACTTTGCATATTATTATTATTTATGAATATTATCAATAATACATTGTTTAAATTGTAACTAAACTCCTGCTTGTCTTTTACTACACTTAATTGCCTGAGGTTATAAATGTAGAAGGGAAAGTGGGGAGAAGTTATATACTATAATACCTTATAAACAGTGGTAAGTCTGGGAGATTTGAGGCATTCTGACAAAGGCTACATATTAATAATACAAAAGGGGAAAGTAGAGCAATATATTTCTCTACCAAGACAAAACACTCCTATACTCTGTCTCATCCCCGTTATCAATACACCCCATAAGTGCACAATCATATGAGAATTTCTGCAAATGACATGATTGGTGTTATTTTTATAGTTTGAGGTGTACAGAGTGAAAAGAAAGAGAGACAGAACTGTTCCTTGTGGAGCTCCAGTGTTGCTCATATCCATATCAGAGACACAGTCTTTGAGTCTTACAAACTGCAATCTGTCTGACAGATAGTCCATTATCCAGGACACCATAGGCTCATCCACCAGCATATCTCTTACCAGGGATGGCTAGTTGGTACTGAAGTCACTGGAGAAATCAAAAAACAAAATCCTCTCAGTGCTACCAGCTTTATCCAAATGAGAATAAGCCTTATGGAGCAGATAGATAATTTCATCCTCAACAGCCAATTTTTGTCCAATAGGCAAACTGCAGTGAGTCCAATGGTCTACCACAAGATGACTCATATAGTCCAGGAACAGCCTCTCAAAGGTCTTCATGATGTGAGGTGTAAGTGTCACTGGTCTGTAGTCATTAGGTGAAGAGGCGTCTCGCTTCTTTGGTACAGGAACAATGCAGGATGTTTTCCACAGCAGTGACACTTTCTGAAGCTTTAGGAACAGACTGAACAGGTGATAGAGGACACCACAAAGTTAATCAGCACAGGCCTTAAGAACTCAAGGACTGATTCCATCTGGTCCAGCAGCTTTTCCTGTGTGTGCCTCATTTTCTCTTTACTTGGTCTTCAGTCCACAGTGATGGTCAGCGATGGACTTGTCAATGGCCATTCCAGTTTTTCATGAAAGGAGCTGTTGATGTAGAAGGGATGCTCTGGGAAGACTGGTCATTGGAAGAAGGTGGCAGTGGGAGGGAAAATCTATTAAAAAATTGGTTGAGGGCATTAGTTTTGTCAACATCCCCTTTTATCACTGGACCCCTGGATTGCTTGAGTCCCATAATAATAACTCGTCCATTCCAGATATTTGTCATGTTATTCTTTATGAATACTTTATGAGATATGAATGCTCTATTTTTCTCATTCAGGAGATCTTTCAGCTCCTTAGTAATCCAGGGCTTGTTGTTTGGAAAGCAACACACTGTCTTTATGGGTACCACTGTATTGACACAGACGTTAATATAGTCTGTGATGCAGTGACAGAATTCCTCAATATTGCCTCCATGTGACTTGCATATCATTTCCTAATCTGTCATCTGGAAGCTGTCATTCAGAGTCATTTCAGCCTCCAGGCTCTACTTCCTCACTGTTCTGGTTGTAACAGGATGCCATCTAATAACCGGCTTGTAGCTGGGAATAAGATGAATCAGGTTGCGGTCAGATTTGCCTAAAGGAGCAAGCAGAGTACACTTAAAGGCATCCTTAAAGTTTGAAAATAGTAGGCCCAGCTTGTTATTTCCTCAAGTGGAACCAGTCACAAATTGGTAGAAATTTGTCATTGTTCCTTCCAAAGTGACAGGGTTGAAATTACCTCATATTGAGAACTAGCAAAATACCCGCGCTTCGCAGCGGAGAAGTAGTGTGTTAAAGAGGTTATGTAAACATATATATACATAAACATATATACATATATATATATATACATATACACATCCACATATATATATACATATATCAACATATATATACACACATACATATACACACATACATACACATATATATATACATATACATATTTGTATATCTACATATATATACACATATATACATATATATATACATATACATATTTGTATATATACATATATATACATATACATATTTGTATATCTACATATATATACATATACATATTTGTATATCTACATATATATACACATATATACATATATATACATATACATATTTGTATATCTACATACATACACATATATCTATCTATATATCTATATATCTATATATATATATATATCATATATATATATATATAGCTGATTACCCAGTGGATTCGCTCACTGAGTGCAAGAGAAAAAAATGAATTGTATGTATAAAATAAGTTTAATTGCCAAATTTATTTTTCCACAAATAAAGAGCACTTACAATAACATAGAAATCAATATAAACAACATTAACATCATTATCATATGAGAATATGAAGTAATATATAAGAAGCACATTGCATATAAATATAAATTATTAAACAGTAAAATGTTCTTCTATAATACGCTACCGTGGCTATTCGTTTGTCTGTCCAGGATTTTAAATCAGCTGTAGCTCGCAAACCGTTTCACCTATTGACTTGAAATTTGGTACACATATACTACGTCACGTCAACTATTCGCTTTCCCACACATATGAACATATATATATATATATATATATATATATACACATACATATACACACACATACACATATATACATATACATACATAGTGCGTTGCAACATGGGCTGTGATTGTTACATGGGAGGGAGAGGACAAATCACAGCTTCCTGCTTTCTAATCGGGCTTGTGATTGCTGCTTTGACGGATGCCCAGATCCCACAGTATTTCCCCTTAGGAGAGGCGTTAGGCAAGTGTAATTGAATAGCGGTGCTGCAAGTTATTACTCTTTTTATCTTTATTTTATTTTATTGTAGAATGAACTCACAGCTGCGCGCACCAGTGCGTGCGTGGCGGATGCATACGGCTGACGTTTTCATTGTCTACCACCTTAGCTAATCATTCTTGAGGCAGATTGAAGACTTAAGTGCCAGCTTAACTGAAAAATTAAAGAAAACATACTAAGTTTTAAAAAAATCAGTTTTAACGGGAAAAGATGCCGACGAAAGAAGAGAAGCAGCGGGACGCTAGGGTGAAGAGCTGCTCATTAAGCAGCAAGCGCATCAACCTCTGAGCAAACGAATGGTAAACGTACAGAGAAAGAGGATAAATAACATGAATGCTCATGTCAAGTGTATTCACTCCACGTTATCGTGCAGTGCGCTGTTACTGGTATTTTGATAAAAGAATCTGAATAACATATAAGAAGCGTATAAATCATTAAACAGTAAAACATTAACATTTAAGAAGTAAAGATACATTGAGTACTACTGTAGTGCTTTCGGGTATAGTACATTTTTTGTTTGCCCATTACATGCATAAATGTATACATTTTTTGGTGTACCTACCCAAGAACACGCGACATGACCCGGCAGTTAAAAATTTATTGCTCCAGCAATTTTAACTCTGTTACAAAGTCATCTAATATGGTATTGCAAACGGCAGCGGGAGTGTTTCTATAAACTCAATTTAAACTTACTGTTTACACCGTGCTTTGAAGATGCATAGTATGCGACACGTGTTTCGCCGTAATTGTGGGCTCATCAGGAGTACACAGTCACTGCACTCCCTTACGGGAATCGATCCTCGGACGTAGAGGCGAAGCCCCTAACGTTGTGCCACGGCGTGTGGTTCGTTCATTTGACAGCATGTAGATCGGGGTAATTACATTGCAGGCATTCGTAGTCTGATTCACAATCTGATTGTATGGGTGGTTACCTACCAGGTAACGCTTGTGGTTGGTGAGCAAGTCGGCTAACTTCTGCCACGGTGCCCTCTTTCAGTTGCGTGAAGCAGATCATACAATGGTTGAAATAGTTTAATATATATAGCAAAATCACCGCGCTTCGCAGGGGCGAATATGGTATTGCAAACGGCAGCGTTTCTATAAACTTAATTTAAAGTTATGGTTTATACCGTGCTTTGTTTCATATTCTTTTCCTACCTTATCAATTCTGTGATGTGTTTTTTGAACAGGTTTGATTCATGGAAGTGATCACTCCTACTGCGTTCAGTCACTTCACGTGAGCCGCTGTCTTGTGTGATGTTGCGATGTCCACGGGTTTATTTAATGTTAGCTAAGACCCGGCAGTTAAAAGTTTCTCGCTACAGCAATTTTAACTCTGTTACAAAGTGATGCAAACTCTCGTTTATACCTCGTGTCTTCTCATTAAACTTGTATCTCGCGAATATGGCATTGCAAACGGCAGCGGGAGCGTTTCTATAAAGTTAATTTAAGGTTACGGTTTACACCGTGCTTTTTTATACCTCGTGTCTTCTCATTAAACTTGTATCTCGTGAATATGGTATTGCAAACGGCAGCGGGAGCGTTTCTATAAAGTTAATTTAGACTTACGGTTTACACCGTGCTTTTTTATACCTCGTGTCTTATGAAGATGCTTGTATGCGTCACTCACTCGCTTCTTATTGTTTCGCTGCCTTTTCAATTGTGTAATGAATGTTTTCTTCAGCGCTCTTTGGGGCTCCTCCTTCTTTTCTACGTACTGAGTTCACAGTCAGTTCACGTGATTACGTGGGAGGCGTGATGACGCGACACGCAACTCAGTCTCCTACGGCCATCTTGCTGCCTTCCATTACAGTATATGGACAAAAAAGAGGTTCCAGTTATGACCATTACGCGTATAATTTTGAAATGAAACCTGCCTAACTTTTGTAAGTAAGCTGTAAGGAATGAGCCTGCCAAATTTCAGCCTTCCACCTACACGGGAAGTTGGACAATTAGTGATGAGTGAGTCAGTCAGTCAGTGAGTGAGTGAGTCAGTGAGGGCTTTGCCTTTTATTATTATAGATAATGCTAGGTGAAAAACCATACAGAAATAGTAAACAGAGCTGGAACTAGTTAAAATGTAGTTAAGGCTTGGTCTTGGACTTGGTTTTGGACTCGGTCTAGACTTGGTCTTGATCCCCATTTAGACTTGGTCTTGACTAGTTATGGTTTAGGACCTGTTTGGATTTATCAAAAGTGGTCATGATTACATCACCAGGTACTTCCACTCTTTCTGCAACCTTTGTTCGTGGAGTGGCACATAATGTAGAAATATATGCATTAGCAGTTATAAAATTAAGAACCTAATACTTTTACAGCTTTCATCAGTGCACTGAGTCAACAAAAATGAGGACTTGGCAGTTTTCTGAAACAAAACTCTTTTTGAAATAATGACCCTAAGACAGAATCATGTGGATGACATTTTAGGCTTTTTATTTATTGCATGAATGCTGACTTGGAATCCACCATGTTTAAGTTCCTGCAAATCTTTCTGACAAGAATTTGTATCAGATACCTAAGTTTTGATAAAGCAATTACTTTTTCCATAGACCAATTTTTTTTCACTATTTGATCATATTGTTAGACTAAGCAAGTGTCCTAAATTAGATCTTCAATGAAAATTAAATTAAATGCATACTATTTCAGAATCCAAATATATAAAGTCATGTGTTAGTGGGACCAAACATGCTATCCTTTTTAAATGAGGTTGGAGATTTATGACTTTATCAGCTTTGAGGGGAAAGCGATCTTAAAGGTTTAAACATCTCTCATATATCAGAAAGATTAATTACTGAAAAGCATCTAGACAGGCAGTATGACCTAGCAAATATGCCAAATCAAAATAATGATATAATTACACCTACATTAAAACATGGAGTTGGCACAGGGGCTCACTTGTTACTTTTGCAGTCTTACACATACAGTTAACTGCTTTGGAATTTCATGCTTGGTCATTGTCTTTGATGAGTTAGTGATTTGAGATTGGCCCTGTGCGAATGGGAATGTGGGTGCTTAAGCGGATCCTGCTTTGTGACTGTATTGCCCAGATAAGCACATGGGATACTGAATTGAATTAAACTGGTTTGGGAATGTTATGTTAAAAAAAAAAAAAACAGGGCAACACAGTTGAGGAAAATATGCCAGTCTTATAGTGCCGATCGAAGCCCATTTGGAGCCCTAGAGGAGGTGAACGGATATTGCCCCCTATTGTTCCAAGTTGGTAGTCTGTATTATCAGAGTTGAAGGACCTGTGAGGGCTGCACGAAGCAGCACCCCTTCAGAAGTACAAACGGCACCCCTTTGAGTACATGACATAGACTTTAAAGAGCATGCACCCCTTTATGTACAGAGGAAGCACAATTTTACTTACATAAATGGTGCCCAGCCCACTCAGTATCATCAGAGTTTGACGTGCCTTAAGTTTCATAAATTGTGCCACTTAGATGATGACGCCCTAACCAGCCCCTTGTGTCACATTATGGATCAACAGGCTCTGCTAAAGGTATGCATCAGAAGTTATCTGGCATTTCTATATTGGCACAATGTGAGGAAGTAGGGTCAGTGATGGCCTGGTACCTCTTACAGAATTAGTTGGTGCCTTGTACCCAATGTAAATGAAATACACTTCAACATCCTCTCATACTAGATTGGAATTTGGCAAAAATAAAACTTGTATGTTCTGTTATTTATGTTATATAACAATATGGAAAATCTTTACACAGTATCTTGGCTGACCCACAAGAAACTTCTTTGCCAGTTTGTATCTAACCAGTATTGTATATTAGCTTAAACACATACAGTGCATCCGGAAAGTATTCACAGCGCATCACTTTTTCCACATTTTGTTATGTTACAGCCTTATTCCAAAATGGATTAAATTCATTTTTTCCTCAGAATTCTACACACAACACGACAATAAAAAAGTTTATTTGAGGTTTTGGCAAATTTATTAAAAATAAAAAAACTGAGAAATCACATGTACATAAGTTTTCACAGCCTTTGCTCAATACTTTGTCGATGCACCTTTGGCAGCAATTACAGCCTCAAGTCTTTTTGAATATGATGCCACAAGCTTGGCACACCTATCCTTGGCCAGTATCGCCCATTCCTCTTTGCAGCACCTCTCAAGCTCCACCAGGTTGGATGGGAAGCGTCGGTGCACAGCCATTTTAAGATCTCTCCAGACATGTTCAATCAGATTCAAGTCTGGGCTTTGGCTGGGCCACTCAAGGACATTCACAGAGTTGTCCTGAAGCCACTCCTTTGATATCTTGGCTGTGTGCTTAGGGTCGTTGTCCTGCTGAAAAATGAACCGTCGCCCCAGTCTGAGGTCAAGAGCGCTCTGGAGCAGGTTTTCATCCAGGATGTCTCTGTACACTGTTGCAGGCTGTGAATACTTATGTACATGTGATTTCTCAGTTTTTTTATTTTTAATAAATTTGCAAAAACCTCAAGTAAACTTTTTTCACGTTGTCATTATGGGGTGTTGTGTGTAGAATTCTGAGGAAAAAAATGAATTTAATCCATTTTAGAATAAGGCTGTAACATAACAAAATGTGGAAAAAGTGATGTGCTGTGAATACTTTCCGGATGCACTGTAAGTATGAGATCCAAAATGTTATTTGTTCACCTTTCTCTTACAATAGGCCTTTTGGATACTGTCCTGTAAGACTTGCTAAAGTTAATCCTTTTCATATTATTTGACTTTTGCTCAACCTTCTATAAATAATACATTGAATTCATATAATATAACCAAATCAAATAAATAGTTGTTAATCTGAAGTCGTATGTAAATCCAACCATCAATCTACAAATGAGTTTAATAATAATAAAAAACCACAAACAGCTGTATATACAATTTGCCACAAACATTATGATTAGTGCACTTTGAAAAGGAGCACCTGGAGAAAAAAACATGTTTTCAGAACTAATATTTTTAAACATAAAATAAAATCATGAACATATTGAGTGTTCTACATTTGTTATATAATGAGAGATTTTTTCATTATCCTTCTTACCATCCTTAATCTGTTTGCAATGTTTCACTGTGGTCTGAATGATAAACTGGTTGATTTGGAAAACTTCCTAGTCACTCAAAAATAATTAAACGGTGATAGAAATGTAACAGTTAAGTACACTCAAGGCAATCTTCTCTATTAAAGATAACTACGGTGCCTTGCAAAAGTAGGTTTAAAATGTTGTTTCAGAATTTAAATTGTAAATTAATTAAAAAAGGATTTTTTCTACACTAGCACCACACTTAGAAGAACATAGGAAGTTTAACAAACAAGAAGTGATCATTCAGTCCATCAGGCTCCTTTGGTTAAGTAACAGCTCACGTGTTCCAGTATCTCATTCTGAGTTTTTTTAAGGGTTCTGCTTTGGGGTTTTAATCTTCTTTTGTTTTGTTTTTTTCCTTTATATTTCCTTTATATTTTCTTTGGTTTGGTTTTGAAGTACATTGTTATATTGGTCATGCTATTATTTGTCTAACTGAGTAGTATGCTGCTGTATTGTTCTGCTTTTTGAAAATTAAATATAAATTAAAAAGAGAGTTCTGCTTCAACTATATGACTATAGTTCCATCTCCTTAAAACTCTGTGTGAAAAAGTGATTACTGGCTTCAATCTTAAATGTTTTATAACATAATTATTTACTTCATAGATTATGTCTCACTGAAATGAAATAAATGACAAAATGTTTTAACAATTTCCATAAACTACAGAATGTAAATCATCAGATTAAAAACTGTTTTACCCTTTTTTGTAACTTTAAGTTAAATTTGCTTAAATGCAATATATTACTCCAATTTGTTAATAGAGCGTGACTGTATTCATTTAAATATATCTGTGCAACAGTATAGAAGAAAATTTTAGAAAAATGTTCCTATTCCTAATTATGTAGGCTTAACAGAAAGGACACCACACTACTGCATATATAAATTATTTTCCTAAAATGAAAAAAACGAATATAAGAATTACCGTCTATTTACATGAAATACCAAAAGGACCTTAAAAGCAGGACTTCACACCATAGCACATCAAATCAAACATTTTATTTACTCACTAGTGTGCCTACTGTGGGTCAATAATCAGGAAGCCACTAAAATGGATTATCTGGTATTACAGATTAACATTCTTTTTTTTGCATTAGACTTTCTACAAAGAAAAGTATATTATTACTAGCTGTGTTACCAGTCTTAGACAGGCTGAAATCAAAGTAATCAACATAGATCTCAGTGCTAACATTTTCAGTGCAGTGTGTCCGTCTGGTTCTCTATAGTTACATATGTTTTGGTATAGGCTACGTAAAAGCACTGGCAATGTTTGTGATGCACCAAATTTTGGATAGTGGAGACACACCAACTAGAGGAACACTTGTCCTTTCATTAAGGTGGATGATCCAGAGCCATGAAGTACAATGTAAAATAATGAAATAGATACTCTATGTGTTAACACTAGAATCCCTGAAGCCTACGAAAAAACACGTAATCCTGGGCCACCTTAAATTCCTTTGCATTTCTCCATCAGCATCTTTTGTTTTGCAAATCTGTCGATGAGCACAAGCAGCAAGCAGACTGCTATCCCACCCTCCCTACTGACAGAGATGAGTCAGTCGCAAAATTCTCAGAGTGCAAGTGTGTATATCTGGGTGGGAGGTACCAGGAGTTGAATAGGGTAAATAATATATCGTTATTTGGAACACTTGAATTTCATGTGTGTTCCGTGTCTACAACGATCTATGTAAATATAGGAGGAAAGGAATTGTGAGGCAAGAAATGCTGAACATAAACCTAAAAGAGAAACTTTTTCCATGTTAAACTAATAATGACGTGAAGTATATAATGTGTGAAGACTTTAGTCCAAATATCAAATAAACACGTGCACTTTTATTCAGGAATATAATCAAAGTAAAAAAAAAATCATTCAATTTACATGTGGCTATCAATGAGTTAAAAACCCAAGCTCAGTCGATAGAAAGTTGATGTGTATTCTTGGATGGTGCAGAGGTAAGAACTGAGTGACGTTCATGTGGTACAACAAACTTGTCTCGCCCTCTCTGAGTTAAAGGCATTTATCTCCATTCTTTCCACAAGAGCAGCGACGACCTCAGGTGGTGCTGTGGTTGATGCCTGCTCAGAACTATTTGTTTTACCGGCAATCAAAGATATGATGTCCCATGACCGCTATCAGACTACCATAATCCATTTGCGCTTTGACAAACAAAGACACCCGTGCATAACGTGTGAAAAAGTTTTGTTGAGATCTGTGTTTTGAGTTACAACCCAGGGCAAACACTTTCCGAGCTGTTTCTGGACAAAGGCAGAACCATAACAACAGGCAGCTTCTTCACAGCGCTTTCACTGGCTAATAGACTGCTGCACCGCAACATGACTATTCTCAAATAATTCCACACACCAAATATTTTAATTTTAAAAGTTTTAGTAAAATTTAAAGCAAAAGTTCTTGTTTAAAGAAAGTTCTGTTTAAGGCTTATCTGTCTTGTTTCATTTTTGTTTGGTCATAAACTCATTTTACACGTAGAACATTAAGCATGGTCAGAAAACAGTACAAAAGCTGTATGCAAACTTATCTAACTGCCCATGCTAGCTGTAAGACTACTTCCTAACTGGCTTAATTAACAGTCTTTTATACAGATATACCTAAGAAAGTTCTATTTTGTGTTAACTTACAGGGGGTAAAAGACTATCGCAAAATAGGCAGACACTATGTGAATTTAACATTTAACATTAGCTTTCTAAGATCTTACAGTAAAAAAAAAAGAACTAATACTACCCTTTTGTTTTTTGGGTGTTGTCAGATTTTGGGTTTGACACCAAAATCTTACTTTTGGACCCTCTGTTCGGATAGATTTACAGAGTTTGGGCTTACCTGAACTGAGCTTAGAAAAACATGATTCAGTAATTGTGTTTATAAAGGCAATGCAAATTAGCTTCAGACTCTTTGAACATACCTAGCATTGCTTGGGCAGTTTCCTTTGGGCAGAATTAATTACTCTGAACTAAGTCAGTACACTCAACCCAACTGACTTTGAATGGTATTGCTAAAATTGGTTCCTCTCTTTTCTTCTGACATGTGCGGACATTCTCACAGATGACCATGTTTTTATTATGTTTTGTTTGGTTGCGATGTACTTTAGGTGACAGTTAGAAAATGTTGTGCATCTTGTATAAACCTATAATACTTTTTGAAAGTAGCAAGAGGCTGTTAACAAGCCAACCAAAAAAGCTGGTGTTATAAGCAAAGTGAATATGTGCACAGACATTACAGCTATGTTTCAGATTGTAAAATAATGCCACAAATCACCATGAACACCACACAAATATTATTATCCATTTTGTTGGAACAGCAATAATCCTCATAGGACATACAGTACCATACAGTATTTTCACATGGGACAGTAAACAGTAGCTTGTCTTTAATAGGCCATGCCACTTATCATTGCTTTTTCAGTGAAAAGGAGGCACACACTTGTGCACAGAAGCAATTAGTTAGGTACTAATGGGAGAAGGGGGCACTTGGGCCAATAAGGGAAAAAGAGCAGGGGCCTGATCAATTGAAGCCACCACTTTGTGCATGTCCCTGCCGCAGATGTGATGTTGGAAAATCTTATGTGATGATGAGACTAACTGAGAACATGTCTCTCTTTTAGTCACACATTAAATGATGCACTCCAGCCATGTCATTATACCCCTTTGGTTATCAAGTATAATGCAGGTAACACTTGGCTACTTGATACTTTCTGCAGAGGTGACTGGTAATCTTGTCAGAATTTGAAGAAAAATGAATGGAACGCAATACATAGAAATACTTGATAAAAAAAAACTGCACCACTCAGGTGGAAAACTGGTAAAGTAATCCAAGTTTCAAAAGGAAAATCATCCAAAGAACACCACATTTATAACATAAAGTGAAGAAAGTAGAAATCCGTGAGTAGTCCATCATAGTCTTGATTTAGATCCTCCTGGAAATCTGTGGCAAAACCTCAAAAATGCTGTTTGGTTTTTTTTTCTCCAGTTAACTTGACACTGCGAGAACAATTATGCACGGAGAAATTGGCAAACATTGCTCCATTACAATGTAGTCCAATACATTTTTCACCCAGCGCTTGAATAACTAAAAATTAAATTTCAGGCTGAATATATTTTATTGTTAACAATTTTATGTTCTTTTGACAAGGACACTGTGATAAAGAATTTGTGACTCACAAATACAATTTTTCCAATCCAAAGCATCAAAATCGTGCTCTGTTAAAAGTTATAAAGCACTGAATAGTCATTCAAGTTCTTTTCAGCTACTGATGAAAGGTAAAAAAATAACTTGTGAATGATTTCATCTAGTAACAAAAAAAAAAAGTTAAGCTATTGAAAATTCACTGAAGGCTAACACTGCACAGTTCCTCGTCTTATTGAATGAGTATTAGAAATGTGATCTCTTGCCTTTCTGTTGAGATAAGTTGGTCAGGAGAAGCTACCAGAATGAAATCAGCAGAAGTGGGCAGTATCTTTAACAATCTGTCAGAAAAGTTAAGAATCTTTTTTTTATTTTATATTTCAAGTGACTCTTTTTCAGAAATGTAGCATTTCTCTTCTAGACAAAATTCTTCTAATTCTTGCAAGTATTTGATTATATTCGTGTGCATATGGTGAGGAATTTAAAATATTACTGAAAGAGAATTTTGTGCGCATGCTTGGTGATTTGCATAAAGCAACACTCACCTAATACTTTATGAGAAGAGACATGTTATATGTCACCAACAATAAGAATGAAAACTAGGAGAAAGAATTCAAGAAAACAAAGATAAACTCAATATGGCAAGCCAAATTAATAAAAGTGCTCAAACTGTGTTGGAGGCTGTCTCATTGGTGCCCCTCTAGTGTGCCTGTTGTTAATTTCATTAACACCAAAGCAGCTGAGACTGATTAACAACCCCCTCTGCTACTTAACTGACTAGATCAATAGCCCAGAAGTTTCATTGACTGATGCTATACTGTACTTTAATTAAAAAGTGTTCTTTTAATTTTTTTGAGCAGTGTATTTAGAGATGTTGCATAATGTCATTAATTTACGATATCTGGAACTTCATTTAAGACATTTTAAAATTAATTACAGTTATCTGATTTTAAGATACCTTAAATATATTTTAAGAAACCTCAACTGTGTTTCTAAATAATTCAAAATAACTTCCTGTCCATTTTTAGATATCTGAAAAGCATTTCAAAATATCTCAAAATTAAATAACAGATTTCCTAAAATGTATTTAAGACTGATTTGAAATGTCTCAACATGTATTTGAGATATTTTACAATTCACAGGAAGCATTGGTGGAAGTTGTGGGGTAGCCCCACCAACTGATGTGTTATGCTAGTTAGATAAATTTCCAATAAAGTTTAATTTATTTTCCAAGAATTTTTATTAAGGTCACATTTAATGCAAATATGTGAATAATCGATGAGTCTGAACAAAAAAATTCCCTTCCCTAATCTACTCTTTCATGTTGCCTACCCTTAAAACAAACAGGGAAACATTCTGTATAGCTTCAGTTTTGGATTAGTTTACTGTTTGATATTTAACCTGAGAGTGGTCACTTGTATATTTTTGGTATGCAGTATATAAAATTTTTACATGTGTCACAACCACTCTTGTCGGAAAACAGATTGTCATTTATCAGCCTGAGCTACTGAAGCAGCCACAGAGTACCTATACCTTATGTCTTAATGTGCCGCCTCTACAAATAATGTTGCAATAGGCTGAGGAAACCTCTATCACATGTCATTCACATCCATTTAACACTTTGAATACAAGGTATGAGTTAAGTCGTATTTCATTGAGCCTGTCAAGGCGCAACATATAACTTATATCTCAGTATCTAGCCACTCTAGACACATCCAACTTGTTGGCAAGCAGTGCTGCTGCATTTCAGTTACTTACTATAGTGCTGCCTTCTAGTCGATAGACATGGATTTTTTTTTAAGATGCAGCTGCTTGCAAAAGATAGTGCTATAAATAGACAGTCCTTGGTTATTTCATTGCAAAAATAGATATAAAGCTGCTGATGTTTTGAAACAATTAGATTTGTAGCAAGATGAATAATTTGATAAGAATGACAGTGGTTCATATAGTGACAATCAACTGGATGATGTGGAACCAGCTCTATGTGGAGAGCTGCATTTCTTCATCACAAGGTGTCCGTCTTATCATGACTGTTAGGAATTCTGCCACCCACTGAATGCAAACAGTCACCAACTTCCAAATGTTTTATGTGCAACAAGCAAGGACAGCACAAACAAACTTGTTATACAGTATTTGGGATATATGCTTTTAAGGCTGCACACTTCATGTTGCCATCCTTCAAGGACTTTCAATCATGTTGTTTGTCAAAATAAAGCAATTAACAGTTCCTTTACATTTTTGACAGAGTTACGGTTGGTGATAAAACCGTTACTTTCTAATACATTTCTTTATGTTTTTTGAGAATTTTGATACAGGTCATTATTTATCATATATGCATAGGTCTGTACTGCAGCATCCTTATAATTAATGGTCCAGCAGTCAGCGTGTTAATAAACAATATTATACAGTTAGGTCCATAAATATTTGGACAGAGACAACTTTTTTCTAATTTTGGTTCTGTACATTACCACAATGAATTTTAAATGAAATAACTCAGATGCAGTTGAAGTGCAGACTTTTAGCTTTAATTCAGTGGGGTGAACAAAACGATTGCATAAAAATGTGAGGCAACTAAAGCATTTTTTAACACAATTCCTTCATTTCAGGGGCTCAAAAGTAATTGGACAATTCACTCAAAGGCTATTTCATGGGCAGGTGTGGGCAAGTCCGTCATTATGTCATTATCAATTAAGCAGATAAAAGGCCTGGAGTTAATTTGAGGTGTGGTGCTTGCATGTGGAAGATTTTGCTGTGAACAGACAATATGTGGTCAAAGGAGCTCTCCATGCAGGTGAAAGAAGCCATCCTTAAACTGCGAAAACAGAAAAAACACATCTGAGAAATTGCTACAATATTATGAGTGGCAAAATCTACAGTGTGGTACATCCTGAGAAAGAAAGCAAGCACAGGTGAACTCAGCAACACAAAAAAGACCTGGACGTCCACGGAAGACAACAGTGATGGATGATCGCAGAATCATTTCCATGGCGAAGAGAAACCCCTTCACAACAGCCAACCATGTGAACAACACTCTCCAGGGGGTAGGCATATCGATATCCAAGTCTACCATAAAGAGAAGACTGCATGAAAGTAAATACAGAGGGTGCACTGCAAGGTGTAAGCCACTCATAAGCCTCAAGAATAGAAAGGCTAGATTGGACTTTGCTAAAGAACATCTAAAAAAGCCAGCACAGTTCTGGAAAAACATTCTTTGGACAGATGAAACCAAGATCAACCTCTACCAGAATGATGGTAAGAAAAAAGTATGGAGAAGGCGTGGAACAGCTCATTATCCAAAGCATACCACATCATCTGTAAAACACGGTGGAGGCAGTGTGATGGCTTGGGCGTGCATGGCTGCCAGTGGCACTGGGACACTAGTGTTTATTGATGATGTGACACAGGACAGAAGCAGCCGAATGAATTCTGAGGTGTTCAGAGACATACTGTCTGTTCAAATCCAGCTAAATGCAGTCAAATTGATTGGGCGGCGTTTCATGATACAGATGGACAATGACCCAAAACATACAGCCAAAGCAACCCAGGAGTTTATTAAAGCAAAAAAGTGAAAAATTCTTGAATGGCCAAGTCAGTCACCTGATCTTAACCCAATTGAGCATGCATTTCACTTGTTGAAGACTAAACTTCAGACAGAAAGACCCACAAACAAACAGCAACAGAAAGCCGCTGCAGTAAAGGCCTGGCAGAGCATTAAAAAGGAGGAAACCCAGCATCTGGTGATGTCCATGAGTTCAAGACTTCAGGCTGTCATTGCCAGCAAAGGGTGTTCAACCAAGTATTAGAAATGAACATTTTATTTCCAGTTATTTAATTTGTCCAATTACTTTTGATCTCCTGAAATGAAGGGATTGTGTTAAAAAAATGCTTTAGTTGCCTCACATTTTTATGCAATCGTTTTGTTCACCCCACTGAATTAAAGCTGAAAGTCTGCACTTCACCTGCATCTGAGTTGTTTCATTTAAAATTCATTGTGATAATGTACAGAACCAAAATTAGAAAAAAGTTGTCTCTGTCCAAATATTTGTGGACCTAACTGTATGTCCGTTTCTTTGTTGAAGTAACTGAAGAATTAAAAATACCTCATTATAAATGTTAACCCAAGCCCAAGACACACCTGAATGTTACACTATTCATACATTTTCTAACTTGTCTGAAAAATAGGAAAGTCCTTACTTTACCAGAGTTACAATAAGTAGACAATCAAATTAAAGAAGAAAAAAAAATGTCATTTAAATATCATTAATGTTACTTGTGTACTTTTTCATAATTTCAAAGTTTTAAATATGGTAATGTAAGTGACATTTAGTTTATATTTTAACTACATTATGAATAATTTATGATATTTGACTTGAAATTATTACGTAAATATGAAGCAGTACGGTTGTGACTCTTTTTATGGTTCTTCTTCACCGCGCCAGCCTAAATGTCAAACTCCACCCTTGACAGAAACTTGTTTTGATATATCTGAAAATATATTTGTGATAACTTGAAATGCTTTTGAGACATCTCAAAATGTATTGCAGATATCTTAAAATGTAATTTTGAGATATCTTGGTATTGATTTTAGATATACTCATCTATAAACTACTAATAAAATTCACTTGGTGATTACAACTTCTAATTTTAGGGGATAAAGAACAATACAAATCCAGATGTAATTGCAAAAATACCCTGGGAAACATCAAAAGAATACTGTATATAAAAGAATAAATTATTTCATGCCTCTTATAGAAAGAAAAATAAATTATTACCTAAACCAAGATTGATAAAGAGTAAGCAAACCTAACTAATAATATGCTATATTAAAAAAGGTTGACACTGCAAACAGAATGTAATCTTTTAACTACAACGATATATTATACACTCCCTCAAAAACTGAATACCCAGGAGTCTTATTGTCTTTTAAGTAATATATATATATTGTGAAGAGGAGGGCTGAACACACCCCTAGAAGACATGGTCGCTCCTCCGAAGCCCCCTCTTATACGCTGATACAATGAGAATAAATACAGTTTACCTCCTCTTTGCTCTGTCACTTGCTGGGCTGCTGCTACTCTGCCGCATGATATGCTTCTCGCACGGCACTTCGCATACTTAAAAGCATGAACAGCACCTGTCTTTTTGGCTCTTTGCTTTGTCTCTCTCTCTCTCCTCCCCCAGGCGTCCTCTGCTCCTGTTGGGGGTCCTGCTCTCGACGTGCACTCCTATGAAGAGGAAGATGTTTGTGTTTAAGATGTTTGTGTTTACTTTTAATTGAGAGATAGATCTGTCCCCTCTGTCTTCACACGGAGCTCATTTTACTTTTGTAAGGGACATATGTTCGTTTGAAGTGTTTGAATAAAAGTTCCTAACTCAGCAATCTCCTGTGTTTCTGTGCAATTATGTGACACAAGCATGACAATATATATATATATATATATATTTTTTTTTTTTTTTTTGATTTTGATAGAACATAATGGTTATATTTGTACACTGCATTGTGCAAATTTGAGATTGGATCAAATATTTGTGCTTGGATTAATTACTTTACGCATGCCCAGAAACCCCTGTCAACAATACAAATTCAGATTACTTCATATCAGAATGTGGAATCCGAGAAGTGTGTCCTCTGTCAACATTGCTCTTAGCAGCTGCCATCAAACCACTAGCTATTTGTCTCCTGGAACTCTAGGAAATAAAGGGAATTATAAAGGAAGGAATGCAAAACAATGTCACTATATAAGGATGACATGGTTCTGTTCATTACTGATTGACATGTACAAGTACTGGTCTTATTAAACTTACTCAATTAATTTTATAAGATCTATCAGTGTAAGTTTGCTTTTTTAGTTAATTCATTGGCACACCATGCTATATTGAAGCTCCTTCCACAAACTTTCTGAGAACAATTCAGGTATTTGGAGATTGCAGTTACAATGACATTTAAATATCTCTTTAAAATCAGTTTTAGCAGCTTAATAGAAAGCATTATGGATGATGTTAATAGGCAGTTAACCTTTCAGTTCTGTCAGAAGGGTAGAATAATATTGTTAAAGTAAGTATTCTAACCAAGCTCTTACTTATTTTTCAGAGTACTCCAATACTTATTAGAAATCTTTTTTTAAAAAAAATAGACTCTACTGTAAGTTCATTTATATGGAAAGAAAAAAGAGCACATATTAAAAAACTGACACTGGTTCTACATGACTTCCCACTCTGCCACTTTCTTTGCAGGTATTGGTGAGTGAATGGTAGGAAGTAAAAGGTCTTAAGAAATCACCCACTTGTTTGACTCGGAAAAGAATGTCATTTAGAAACTCACTATATACCTTGTTCTAATTATTGATAACTATCATTCATTTACTAGCAATCAGATTATTATGAATGGAAACACTAGCAATCAGATTATGCTGTTCTTTGCAGACTCATTACATGATAGTTTTGCACTTCAGTTCTCCCTTAAAGGACAAGTTTGGTATTTTTAAAAAATCAAAGTTATTTCTTCATAGTCATGATATATGTTAATTTCTAGAAGGAATATTTTTTTTAAATTTTAATGAGAAGTCAAGCAAAATGACACTTTTTATTGGCTAACTAAAAAGATTACAATATGCACGCTTTCAAGACAACTCAGACCCCTTCTTCAGGCAAGATGTAATACAGAGACTGGAATACCCTGTGTTTATATACACACTAGGACATGTACACCATTTGAAAACCTTTAAGTTAGACATCTTAGATGTAAAAAATTAATAGACCTGTCCAGGCTAAGATTCACTTAGCAAGGGAAGAAAACAGTGTATATTCAAGATCTTTTGATAAGATAACTGTCCAATAGAGTCTTCTGAAGTTTTTGATTAGTTTTTCCATACAAAGTGGATCTGTAGTCAGGTCTTCTGAGATGCAAACATTCCTCATATGTGGCTATAAAACTCTTGTCTCTATTCAAACCATGTTGAAATGTATTTCATTTTAGCATGACTTTAATTCCCCATTCTTTTCTCTCTTGCTGTGTTCTGAAGTTGCCCATGAGCACTGTGACTTTAAAGTTCTTCTCACAGTGTCCATGGCTGTTAAAGTAACCTGCTACAGGAAAATCTCTGTTGTTATGATTAATGTGGAACATGTGTAACTTAATTCTCTGCCGGAGTGTCCAGTTTCTCCCACATAAAGTGCAGTGTTGGGACATTTCACACAGAGAACTAGGTAAACTACATTAGATGATCTGTAGGAAAATGATCCATAATGACTAACACAGTTCAAAACCCTACTTATAAATTTTAAAAAATGCATTGCTTGCCCCTGCATTTTATAATGGAGGTAAAGAGTACCGAGGTCCCAAAGTGAAAAAAAGGCATTACAACTTACCAAATTAGTCAATTTTTCAAGCCAAAACTGTTATCAGGTATTGATCCACATCTTGAGATTATATGCTGTCACACATATACGCCTGGATATCATCTTTCTGTCTCTGCTAAGGTAAGCAGTACCACCCTGGGATGAGAGGGGGTGTGGACGTTAACTGTATCATCTCTTCTACCTACAGTTCTAAGAAGCCATCCTGGAAAAACATGTAGCCCTGCTCACATTGTCCAGAGTGGACTGCGCTTCTTTGGACCAGCTGCCATAAAACAGGATAAGCCCCAGGAGGTGGTGTCTGATGATGATGATGACCCAGCAAACATTAAGTTCATAGCTCTAGCATAACAGTGATAATTACTCCAAATTGGAAATTTTTTGTTTTTGGGCTGCTCTAGCCAATATTTATGTAGCACCCTTTGATTTGCAAACATTATATTAAATGGGGTTTCCTAGTTTGCTCCCCACTTCTCCTTCATGGCAATTGGTGGTCTATCTACCCAGTCACAACACAGATCACAAAACAGAGTATCCATGTTGCTTTGGAAAAGAAAAAAGATAAAAAGTAAAACTTTTTGTAAGTTTTAGCCATTTTAAAAGGAGAGCAGCCAATGCACTTAACCTTCATGCATGTCTTCCTCCACATCAGCCTTTTAGATAGATAGATAGATAGATAGATAGATAGATAGATAGATAGATAGATAGATAGATAGATAGATAGATAGATAGATAGATAGATAGATAGATAGATAGATATTTTAGGGCCAGGGGCATGGATTCACATGGATTCATCAAGTGCAGTTATTGACATTATTGAATGTTGGTGTTCTGATGTGAATTACATTACATGCTCTGTTCTCTAGACAACCAGACAATAATAACTAAAAACATCGGACACAGTCTTTTACTATATGGGAGATTTTTACCCCCACTCAAAAAAAAGATTGCATTATCCATCCATCCATCCATTTTCCAATCCGAACACAGGGTCACGGAGGTCTGCTGGAGCCAATCCCAGCCAACACAGGGCACAAGGCAGGAACCAATCCCGGGCAGGGTGCCAACCCACCTCAGGACACACACAAACACACCCACACATCAAGCACACACTAGGGCCAATTTAGAATCGCCAATCCACCTAACCTGCATGTCTTTGGACTGTGGGAGGAAACCGGAGCACCCGGAGGAAATCCACAAGATTACATTATTTCTAATGATATTGCCTGCTGTTGCAGGTATAATAATTTATGTGCATACTTTGATGTTCCAGCAAGAGAAAGGTTGAGCAAGCACATAGCGCACAGTCAAGTGACAAGAACTGAACAAACACGATAGGCCTACGTTTAGTTTTAATCAGGTTGAAGTTCAGCAAGTTTAGTATAGATATTTTTGCATAGGCAGAGTGGTAGCACAAAGCTGTTATGCCTTCTTCACAGAGATCAAGTCTACATGGATTCTGCATGCTCTCAAAATGTATTTACAGATTGATTTGAGTCAGTGAGTGTCAGTGGGTTTACACACAAAAAAACATTGTTGTCAGTTCTTGTATTACCATATACTCAGCAAGAGCAACTCAGAATATGCTATAAAATTTGAATAATTGTTTAGTGCTGCTTCAATATGTTTCATCACTGTTTGTCTCTAGCACACACTTTGTCATTTTCATATATTGGGGTTTAAATCCTAACTGTGAATGACGCCATTTAGTTGCAGTATTTTTTTTTATCATGCATGCACATGATATGCCACAGTTGTTGTCACAATCTACAGCTGAACATATTCATTGAAGAAATATAATTGCATAATTTGGGGGTATGAAGGACGTGTCAAAACTTCTCTCAATACCATTGCGACCAAAAAGCATATTCTTACCTTAATTTCTTACCTTGATTTCTTATATGGAAAACTTTGCTACTTCATAGTGAAAGTATTTGGCCAGTTTTAAGGCTTTTACTTTCACATTAGGACCCCGGAACTCTTCATTTCTATTGTAATTACAAGTGCTGGGCAGATATTTTTTAAAATGTATAACAAATGCTTAACTTTAGAATGTAATTGCATGAGGGAAAATTATATATACTGTGACTGTGAAGAAATGACTCCAGCATTTTAAATTCCAAATTAAAGGAACACTTTTTAATCAGAGTGTAGCATCAAGTCAATTAAACTTCTGGGCTATCGATCTGGTCTGTTAAGTAGCAGAGGGGGTTGTTAATCAGTTTCAGCTGCTCTGGTGTTAATGAAATTAGCAAAAGGTGCACTAGAGGGGCAACAATGAGACGACCCCCAATACAGTAATGGTTTAATAATACATTTTATTTATTTGTAGGCGCCTTTCTAAACATTCAAGGACACCGAACAATAGACAAAAAACAGATTATAAACAAAAGTGAAATACAAAAGTTAAAATCAGACAGTGCAATTGTAATCAAAGAGAAAAAGCAGTCTTAAACAAATGAGTTTTAAGTTTAGATTTGAAAAGTGAAAATGATTCAATTTTTCTAAGCTCAGGTGATAGTGAGTTCCAAAGCTGGGGAGCAATTGAATGTTCTGCTCCCCATAGTGGTAAGACGGACAAAGGGGACAGTCAAGTGGATGGAGGAAGAGGATCTAAGGGTACGGGAGGGAATGGCAACATGGAGGAGGTCAGACAGATATGGAGGGGCAAGGTTGTGGATAGCCTTAAAAGTTAGTAGGAGAATTTTAAATTGAATTCGAAACTGAACTGGAAGCCAATGAAGCTGCTGTAAAACGAGAGTGATATGGTGAACAGAGGGGGTCTAGTAATGATGCTGGCAGCTGAATTCTGGACCAGTTGAAGCTTATAAAGAGATTTGTGAGAAAGACCAAAGAAAAAGGAATTGCAATAATCCACATGAGAAGTGACAAGGCTATGAACAAGGATAGCAGCGGTGTGGGGAGTGATGGAGGGGCGAATACGATTAATGTTACGCAAGTGGAAATATGCAGACCGGGAGATGTTATTGATGTGGGACTGAAAGGATAAAGTACTGTCAAGGATGACATCCAGACTCTTAACCTGTGGGGAAGGGGAGACAGAGGAATTATCATTAACAAATGAAAAGTGATCAGTTTTGGATAATGTTGATTTTGTACCAATGAGGAGAACCTCAGTTTTGTCACTATTTAATTTAAGAAAATTTGAAGAAAACCAGGATTTGATTTCTGCTATGCGATCAGTAAGTGAGGAGGGTGGAAAGGAAGCAGTAGGTTTGCTAATGAGATAGAGCTGGGTGTCATCAGCATAACAGTGGAAGCTAATGTCATATTTACGAAAGATATTACCAAGGGGAAGGAGGTAAATAATGAAAAGGAGGGGCCCCAGGACAGAGCCCTGGGGCACACCTGAAGTAACAGCGGTGGGTTGGGATGTGAAAGTTTTATGCTGAACAAACTGAGTGAGGCCTGAGAGGTAGGATCTGAACCAATCTAGTGGAGTGTGGGTAATGCCAATCAAAGATAATCTATTGAGAAAAGTAGTGTGACAAATAGTATCAAAGACTGCACTCAGATCAAAGAGGATGAGAATAGTAATTAAACCAGAATCAGCTGCCATAAGGAGGTCATTAGTAATTTTATAAGTGCTGTTTCTGTACTGTGGAGGGGACGAAAACCAGACTGGAACTGTTCATACAGATTATTTTGAGATAAATGAGAATGAAGTTGAATAGCCACTATTTTTTCAAGAATTTTGGAAATGAAGGGTAGATTAGAAATAGGATGAAAATTACTGAAATTAGTTGGATCAGCACCAGGTTTTTCAGTATTGGGGTTATTGCAGCAGTTTTACAAGATGAAGGAACAGTACCAGTAGTGAGAGAAGAGTGGATTATAGCAGAGATAAGAGGGACCAGAGAGGGGAGGCAAGCTTTGACCAGAACTGTAGGGATGGGGTCCAGTTGACAGGTGGATGGCTTAGACTTACAGAAAAGATCTGAGATTTCTGAAAAAGTTGGAAGCAGAAAAGAGGAAAATGAGTGAGTTGGTGGGTGAAATTCAAATGAAGTACTGGAGGAATCCGTACAGAGAGACTGATGAATCTTCTGGATTTTTTCATTAAAAAGGACATAAGGGAATTGCAAAATTCAGTTGAGTATAGGTGAGAAGGTAAAGAATCCGGGGGTTGTGTGATATTGTTAAGTAGTGAAAACAATCACTTGGTGTTTCCTTTATTGGAAGAAATAATGAGAGTATAATAGTTAGATTTAGTTTGGGCAATACAGTCTTTGGTTTTTGTACATCTCTTTGTGAACAGTCCAGTTTTTTTATATAACTGTTCAAGTTGCCGGCCTTTGGCTTTCAAAAGTTGAAGTTCAGGTGTGAACCGGGGAGCAGAAAAGGAGAATGAGCAACAGAGTTAAAAATACCATTAAGTCCAGTGTTATAGTGTGAGACCAGTTCTTCAGGAGTGGATTAATTATCAATGTCCGTAAGGGAATCATTACTAGAGGAAAGAGAGTCTAAGTTAATATTCTTAATATTATGGAAAGACATGAGACGGGGAAGCTTAGTGTTGGAAAGTACAAGTTTAACATTGAATGAAATAAGAAGTGATCAGTTATGGGGAGTTCATCTGCAGTATAATCAAGCGGGGTAACTCCAGTACAGCAAATCAAGTCCAAGATATGTCCTTTGGAATGAGTAGCATTCCAGTAACAGGAACATTGATATTATCCATATGTATATTGAAATCTCCCAGAAGTATTATGTTTGATGAAACAGTAGATAAGTGTGTAACGAAAACAGCAGAGTTGTTCAGAAAGTCATTGTTTGGTTTAGGGGGCCAGTAAACAGTTGCAATAATAGTAGGAATAGGTCCAGTTAATTGACATACAAGAGATTCAAAAGAACTGAAAGCAGGAACAGACAACGGCAGGACTTTCCATTTCTCACGATACATTAACGCGAGGTGGAGGCCACTGACATTTTTCCCTCCTCATCTTTTCTGACTGTTTTCACTAGTTTTGCATTTGGCTATGGTCAGTGTCACTACTGGTAACATGAAGCAATACCAGGACCCTACAGAGGTTGCACTGGTAGTGCAACTTCTCCAGGATGTCACATCAATACATGCCATTGCCAGAAGGTTTGCTGTATCTCCCAGCACAATCTCAAGGGTATGGAGGAGATTCCAGCAGACAGGAAGTTACTCTAGGAGAGCTGGACAGGGCCATAGAAGGTCCTTAACCCATCAGCAGGACCGGTATCTGCTCCTTTGGTCAAGGAGGAAAAGGATGAGCACTGCCAGTGCCAGAGCACTGCCAAATGACCTCCATCAGGCCAGTGGTTTGAATGTCTCTAACCAAACAAACAGAAACAGACTTCATGAAGGTGGCCTGAGGGCCCGACATCCTCTAGTGGGCCCTGTGCTCACTGCCACCAGAATACCAGTATTGGCAGGTCCACCACTGGCGCCATGTGCTTTTTACAAATGAGAGCAGGTTCACCCTGAGCACATGTGACAGATGTGAAAGGGTCTGGAGAAGCCGTGGAGAACGTTATGCCACCTGTAACATCATTCAGCATGACTGGATTGGTGGTG
The DNA here is from genome assembly GCF_900747795.2 of Erpetoichthys calabaricus. Lineage (NCBI taxonomy): Eukaryota > Metazoa > Chordata > Cladistia > Polypteriformes > Polypteridae > Erpetoichthys > Erpetoichthys calabaricus. The sequence continues at coordinate 201,229,557 of NC_041396.2, forward strand.
GGTCAGTGATGGTCTGGGGAGGCATATCCATGGAGGGACGCGCAGACCTCTAGAGGCTAGACAACAGCACCTTGACTGCCATTAGGTATCGGGATGAAATCCTTCGACCCATTGTTAGACCCTGTGCTAGTGCAGTGGGTCCCAGGTTCCTTCTGGTGGATGACAATGCCTGGCCTCATGTGGCGAGAGTATGCAGGCAGTTCCTAGAGGATAAAGTAATTGATACCATTGACTGGCCCTCACGCTCGCCTGACCTAAATCCAACAGAGCACCTCCATCCAACGCTGCCAGGTTGCACCTCAGACTGTCTAGGAGCTCAGTGATGCCCTGGTCTAGATCTGGGAGGAGATCCCTCAGGATACCATCTGTCGTCTCATTAGGAGCTTGCCCTGACGTTGTCAGGCATGCATACAAGCACGCATAGGTGTAATAATAATAATAATTCATTACATTTATGTAGCGCTTTTCTCAGTACTCGGTGTGATGGCGCTCCTCAGAGGGCGACGTTGCGGAGCTCTCTGAGTCAAGTTATTTCTTTTCCTCTTCATCTTACTTTTTTGTGCTGAGTTAAGACACACTCTGCAAACATTCTCTATGATCGGGCAACCTTATTACAACTGAGAAAGTGCAGCCATATCGGACTTTTCGACCCGATTTCGCTGGAATCCCACCCTGAGCTAGCATGCTATGCTGACTCGATGCTAGGCTGGCCCCCGACAGGGAGCTCTTCTGAGAACAGGCCGAAGCGGAGGCACGGCAGACGGGGAGGAGCTGACTGAAGGCTCCGATTTCCACGCAGAGGGACATTCAGGATTGCTCCATATTGTGTTTCTGCGAAACCTGGCTGGGGGAGAGGACACCCAATGACGCAATAACACCAGACGGCTACATGGTCTTCAGGGAGGACCGATGCGCTGCGGACAGCGGTAAGACTCGCGGAGGAGGAACAGCCGCCCTCGTCAAACAATCGTGGTGTACCGACTGTAAGACTATTTCTAAATCCTGTTCTGAAAATGTGGAATATCTGACTTTGAAGTTAAGGCCATTTTACCTGCCCAGGGAACTGCAATGCATCTTTGTGAGTGCCGTGTATACCCCCCTCCGCTAAGGAGGAGGCTGTACTGAAGGAGCTACACGATATGATCAACGAGCATGAAAACACATATCCTGACGCCGTTGTTATCATTCTGGGAGATTTTAACCATTGCAATCTCCGGAAAAACATGCCTAAACTGCATTAGTTTGTGACCTTCCCCACTAGGGGAAATAAAACTGGACCACTGCTACAGCAACATCAGGAACACCTTTTCAGCTGAACCAAAACCTCATTTTATTTATTATTAGTTTGATGTAAACTGGCTTAAACCAGTTTACAACAAAAGGCTCAACACTAAGCCAGTTATAGCCAGGACCGTTAACACCTGGACTGATGATGCAAAAGCTAGTCTGCAGGGCTGCTTAGAGGCCACAGACTGGAGCATTTTCAAAGAGGCCACTAATGATATCTATGAATACACAGAGACTGTGAGTGACTACATTAGCTGGTGCACGTCCAAATGTGCCCCTCCCAGGACTGTGAGTATGCTCCCCAACCAAAAACCCTGGTTTAATAGGGACATAAAACAGAAAATTAGGAAGCGGAGAGGAGGCCTTCAAGTCAGAAGATCAAGTGGAGTATAAGAGAGCCCGGTACAAGCTGTAGAAGTCCATCAGAGCAGCAAAAAGGGCTCACTCACAAAAACTTGAAGGCTACTACCTCAACCACAACAAGCACAGCATGTGGCAGGGTATTCAATCTGTCACAAACTACAGGAGAACCACAACAACCACAGACCCCCACAATGCCATCCTTCCAAACAGCCTTAACACCTTCTATGCCAGATTCGACAGGCTGAACACAGATACACCCTCAAAGGCCCCCTGTGACCCCACGGACACTGCCTTTCAGGTGACACACACACAGGTCCTGAAAGCTCTGAAGAAGGTGAACCCCCACAAGGCTGTGGGACCCAATGGAGTTCTTCCCAGAGTTCTGAAGGCCTGTGGGGAACAACTAGCTGGGGTGTATGCTGACATCTTCAACCTGTCATTATCCCAGGCAGCAGTCCCTCATATTTTCAAATCCTCCACTATCATACCAGTCCCCAAAAAACCGGACACATCCACCCTAAACGACTTCAGACCAGTGGCACTCACACCAGTCGCCATGAAGTGCCTAGAAAAACTGGTTCTCGTGTACATTAACCACATGGTCCTGGACACTGTCAACCCCCTCCAGTTTGCCTACCACCCCAATCGATCAGTGGAGGACGTGGTAGCAATAGCCCTATATCACACTCTGCAACATCTGGAAAGTAGCAGAGCGTATGCCAGTATGCTCTTCCTGGACTACAGCTGTCCTTTCAATACCATCCGCCTGGGCAAACTGATCGAGAAGCTGACAGACCTCGGCGTCCCAACTCCCACCTGTAACTGGATCCTGGACTTCCTGACAGATAGACCACAGGTGGTGAGAATGGGAGGACAGGTGTCTGCTGAGCTCACAGTCAGCACAGGATTCCCACAGGGCTCTTGCCTCAGCCCCAAACTCTTCACCCTGTACAATTACACCACCATCCTGAGGCTTATCGGGGGGTGGCGAGTCAGGGTACAGGACCCTGGTAAATAACATTCTTGTCTACGGAGAGGAGAATGACCTCATCCTCAACACAGACAAGACCAAAGAAATAATACGGACTTCAGGAAGAATCCTCCTCCTCTACAGCCTGTTATCATCAAAGAGATTGAGGTGGAGAGGGCCGACAGCCACAGATTCCTGGGACTGCAGATTACATCAGACCTGAGCTGGACTCTTAACACCACAGCCACAGTGAAAAAAGCCCAGCAAAGGCTTTATTTCATTAGGCTGCTCAGGAAAGCCAGCCTGAACCATCACCCTCTCACCCAGGCCTACAGAGGACTGATAGAGTGCATTCTCACCACGGGCATCACTGTCTGGTATGGGAACACAACACAGGTTGAGAGGAAGGCTTTGTAAAGAGTCATAAAGACTGCGGAGAGGATCATAGGGACAAAACTTCCTTCCATGGACTCTATGTACGCACATCACTGTGGGAAAACAGCAGAGGGAATTATCAGAGACTCACTCCATCCAGCTCACTCTCTGCTCAGACACAAAAACTGTATATACAACCTGAGACACAGCAGAGCAAACAGCATCATCACTCACAGAACAAGGTTTTTCAATAGCTTCTTCCCTGCCACAGTCAGACTGATGGCAAAACAAAATTACTGAACATGTGAAATAACTCCACACTACCTCACTTCACTTGTCGTAAATGACGAGTGATAAATGTGCAATATCTTAACTGTGCAATATCTGCAATATAATTTATTTTTTTGTGTGGATATTACCACTTTTTTGTATATTGTTTATTGTTTTATTGTTTTTTTTTGTTTTTTTTAATGTTTACTATGACTCTGAAAGAGCTCTGCACAAGAATTCCAATGTGCCTTGACTGTTGGTTTTATGCACAAATGGCAAATAAAGAACCTTGAACCTGGAGGCCATACAAACTACTGAGTACAATTTTGAGTTGCTGCAATAAAATTTCGCATCATTTTTTCACTTTGATTTTCCGGGTGTCTTTCAATTCAGCCCTCTGTAGGTTGATAACTTTCATTTCCATCAAACGATGTGACATCCTTTCATTCCTAACACATTACCCAGTCCATATCAGTATAGATATCCAGTAGGATTTTTTTCCCATTGAGATCTGATGTGTTTTCAAAGTGTTCCTTTAATTTTTTTGAGCAGTTTACCTTTTTCATTAAAAAAAAGGAAAAAAATAACAAGAAAAACAGTAGACATAAGTAGAAACAGCAACCTTAACATGATGACCAGGAATATCAGTGGAGTTATCAAAGTGATAATGACATTTTCCTACCCACCACCGTTCAACTGAAGGACAACACCCTTGTAACTTCTGTTTTTCACAAACCGAAAGACAGACGGACCTACCTGAAAAGTGATAGCTTCCACCCCAAGCATATAAGGCACTCCATTATTTTCAGCCAAGCAATACGGTACACTCGTATTTGTCTCAGACCCGACAGACCAGGATAAACAACTGCAGGAGCTCAGACAAGATTTCATCAGACAAGGTTACACCCCCAAAACAACAGACACTCAAATAAGAAGAGCTACTGCCATACCCAGAGACAAACTTCTGGAATATAAAAACAAAAACAACAAGAACCGCATCTCTCTTGTTGTCACCTACAACCCACATCTTGAAACACTTCGAAAAATTATAAAAGAACTTCAGCCAATACTAAACAATGACCAAACACTGAAAAATGTATTTCCTAAACCTCCCCTCCTGGCATACAGACAACCACCAAACCTTCAGCAACTAATTGTCCGAAGCTCCCTAAGTGAACCAACAGAAAATGGCACATCTCCATGTCTACAGAAAAGATGCAAAACATGTGCCCACATTTATGATACAGACCGTATAGTTATACCACACTGCTGACTTGAGCATCACATAAAGGGATCATTTTCCTGCAGATCATCTAATGTAGTCTACCTAATTTTCTGCATGAAATGTCCTGACACTGCACTCTATGTGGGAGAAACTGGACAAACACTCCGCCAGAGAATGAATTTACACAGGTTCCACATTAAACATGGCCACACAGATGTTCCTGTAGCGGCCCACTTCAACAGCCATGGACACTGTGAGAGGGACTTTAAAGTCACAGTGCTTATGGGCAACTTCAAAACACAGCAAGAGAGAAAAGAATGGGAAGTTAAACTTATGCTAAAATTTAATACATTACAACATGGCTTGAATAAAGACAAGAGTTTTATGGCCAGATATGAGGATTGTTTACATCTCTCAGAATGACAGACAACCTGTCTACAGATCCACATTGTTTTGAAAATTTCATTACAAACTTCAAAAGACTTTGTTGGACAGTTATCTTATCCAAAGATCTTGACCATACATTGTTCTTCTCTCTCTTGTTAAATTAACCCTAGCCTGAATGAATCTATTAATTTTTTACATTTAAAATTTCTCATTTAAAGATTTACCAATGTTGTTTCTTGTCTCTAGAGTGTGTATATAAACACAGGGAACTTCAGTTTCTGTATTACATCTTGCCTGAAGAAGGGGCCTGAGTTGCCTCGAAAGCTTGCATATTGTAATCTTTATAGTTAGCCAATAAAAGGTGTCATTTTGCTTGGCTTTTCTTGACAAAAAATACAAAGTAAGTTTGGTGGCTCAACAGCAAAAGGTAAGTTGTTTGTTAATAAATACAGCCTAAATGGCCCTCTTACTAGAAAACAAATAAGTAATCATCTCCAGCAAGAAACATAATGTCACAGTGCCCTTGAGTGTCTATGCCTGCCTATACCACATACATGTTCTGGGAATAAGAAAGACAAGGAAAATGAAAAACAGATTTAATCAATCAGAGAATGTATCTCTGCTGCCATTCCAGGCCATTACCAGACAAATTGATAAGATGCCACATTAATCCCGACCACTGACAATGCCAGATGGATCAGCTCAATGAAAGAAAGCTAACTGTGAAGCAACTTGGCAAATGCATTTGTCTTCCATCTGGTTTTAGAAAGAGTAAGTATAGAAGTATGATTTTATTTTAGAAATGTGATAAATTGATCTGTGAGCCATCATCTAAAAGAACCATTCAAGCACAGTAAGGGTACCAGACTTAAGAACAGAGAGGAAAAACAATATACTGTGTGTTGAAGGAAACACAAACTGTCAAAAAGCATGCAATCAGGAGAAGTATCCCATTGAAGAGGGAATAAGTTGACAAACTTAAGCTGCAGTGTACGTCAGACACATATTGTGTTACCACATGCGTAGAGTGATTACTTTGTTAAACTGGGAAGCTTTTTTCAGTGCATAGTATATACAGTACTATTACTTCCACATGCAGTATTATACGTTAAAATGGATTACATGCACTTACAGTAATAACTTGACAGCTGGCATCAGCACATAATAAGCTTATCCTTAAAGTGTCAGGTTCCACAGCTGTCTGTATGTGTCTTCTAACTATATTTTTACTATTTATTCCTTCCTTTTTTTAATGATTGATTGGCTACTGATTTTTATTTGTTTGTTTGTTTTCCTCTGTCTTCTGTCTAACTTGGGCTTTTTTTTGTTCTTTTTAAATTTTTTGTGAACAGAGACGTATAAGCTGTGTGATTTATATTTTATATTATAGAATGTGAATGGGGATAATACAGTGGAAATATTGGTAATTAAAAGTGCTTCATACCTGTAGGATCCAGGTATGATTTTAGCCATGGTTATTGTCTGAGAAGTTTGAACAATCCCTCTGCACTCATGTCAGTTTCAATGTTTGTTCCACTTTCCTGAAGGTTTTTATGTTAGTTTAGTTGAAGCCTTGGAATTTAAACTGTATCAGTGAGTTTGAATGGGAGAGCAGCTGGCATACTGTCCAGGGTTTCCTACACCCCAAGTAGCTGGGAAAGACTCCACCTTCTCTCTAATCAGTAATAAAGTAAGTGCTGCTTCTCTTCTTCTTGCCTCTCTGATGGCGGAGGTTAAGATAAAAATATCTGATTTGTACTCCTCATAAGGGATCCCACAGTGTGGTGTGTTTCAAAAGAAGTCAGGCTTTCAGATGAGGTAGCCAGACTCCATTCTGGTATGTTGAAATTCCTGTAACTTTCAGCTTCACTTATTCAAAGTTCCCAATACTGTACATTTATTTAAGCAGGTTTCGGAAATGGATATAATGCAAGTGTTTGAACTGCCTGCTGTGGAGACTTTTCATGCTGTTCCTTTGTTTACATGGGTTTTCGGTAAGTAACATTTTTTCCTACCACTGCCTTAAGACATTCAGTCAGGTCAGCTGGTGTTTCTAATTTTTCCCTGAATTTTTGTGTGTTCTGTGGTGAATTGTTAACTATTGCTTTAGTTGCTCCTGCTGGTTTATGCCTCTTCTCACCACAGCCTTAAACTGATCAACAAAAATGAAAAACAAGAGGTGCTGTTTTGTTTGGCTTAGAAATGTTCAGACTTAGAGAAATTAAACAATTACATTTGCAGTCTAAGACTTGTGCTTAAGCTGTTGAAGGGGAAGTTGAATAGAATGGCATCCCCCTTTCCTGATCACCCTGTTACATCTATGGGTAATAATATTGTACCAATAAAAAGGAAGAAGATGGAGACAGGTTCAAAGTAATAAACTTGAACAGGTCCTTTACTTAGATCATTTCAGAGTTACACAGCCTAATTATTATTATCACTTCCTCAAAGCTCCCCAATACCCATAATTCCTTATTACTACCTAATCCCCAAAAGTCCAGACTACAATATACTACATATTCCTCCCCCCACCCCCTTAAAATTGTAAATGCGGCTAACATATAACAAACAACTTCTGCTATTAGAAACAGGAATATCAACATGAAACAGAACACATACTGTTGTCAATGCAATTACATTCTAACAAAGGAGAGAGGATAAACAACCTCTACATCCTGCTAACATAAGGTATTATTTTGTGACTTTATATCTGCATATACATATACATACATGTATATTCATGGCATTTGTAGTCTGAATCACAATCTGATTGTACGGGTGGTTACCTACCAGGTAACGCTTGTGGTAATAAACGAACCACACGCCGTGGCGCAATGTAAGAGGCTTCGCCTCTTATGCTGATGTCCGAGGTTCGATTCCCGAGAGGGGGTACAGTGAGTGTGTACACCTGATGAGCCCAGAATTAGGGCGAAACATGTGTCACGTACTCTTTGCATTATTTGACAGTAAAACTATTTCATACATATATATATACATATAGTTAGTTTTTATAAGTTAAGATGGTCAGGAGGCTTCCTGCTTCTGAGAGGGTTACGTCATACAGCTGAAGTGTGTTCATCCCCTAAGGCAGCCTCAGGTAACCTTGGCTAGACAGCATCAGCAGGAATTGAAACAGGAGAGTCAGGTGGAATCCCCGGCTGGCTTTGGGTCAACTCACTAGAACTTGGTTCCTCAGACGTTTCTGTGCTACCAGCTACTTCAACAGGTATAGAGGGTAAAAGCTGTTCAACATGTCGTCTCCATGTCTGGCAGTCTCGTGTGCATACCTTATAAGAGACAGGTCCAGTCTTTTGAAGAATGGTTGCTGGTACCCATTTCTCAGTGGTGGAGTAGTTACGAGCAAGGACAGCATCTCCACTGAAAAACTCATGATCTTTAGTCCGCTTGGCACGTTGTTTTACTTGATCGTGTTGCTTATCATAAACTCTCATTTGAGTGGTAGCTGGTCTCAACAAATCAAGACGTGTTCTCAGCTGCCTTTTTTAGAAACAGATCAACTGGTGACATACCTGTTGTTGCATGGGGTGTGTTACGATATTTAAGAAGAAATGTATATAGACGTTGCTTGAAAGGTGCTTCACTTTTGGATGCTTTAAGAGCATGTTTAAGGGTTTGCACCATTCTTTCAGCCAGGCCATTAGTAAAAGGATGATAAGGGCTGGATAGGAGATGTTTAATACCATTACCTTTTAGGAATTCTTCCATTTCTTGGGACGCAAAAGTAGGCCCATTATTCCTCACGATCTGCTCTGGCAGTCCAAAACATGCAAACATCTCTCTTAAGGTTTGGATCGTCTTTTCTGATGTGATGGCGGGCATGATAGTGACCTCAGGCCACTTAGAATGTGCATCCACTGCGACCAGAAGCATAACACGCTCTACAGGTCCTGCAAAATCTAAATGAACGCGTTGCCAAGGACTGGCAGGCCATTCCCATGGACGCAATGGTGCTGGATTTGGCATATTTCTGAGGCCTTGACATGATGAGCATGAATTTGCCTTTTCCTCAATATCACGATCAAGTCCAGGCCACCAAAAGTAACTCTGGGCTAGTTCTTTCATTCGGACTATACCACAGTGTCCAAGATGTAACTCATCCAGAATGGGTTTTCTCAACCTTTGTGGTATAATTACTCGCATGCCCCACATGAGGCATCCTGCTGTCACAGATAGCTCCTTTACCCGTGATAGGTAAGGCTGAACATCAGGCAATGCATTAAGGGTGCTAAGGTCCTGCCCTCTAAGAATGCAGTTGAGTTTTGAAAGTGTGTAATCACCCTTGGTTTCTTGCTTAATCTGATGGGTGGTGAGAGGTGCATTTTCCACCATCTTAAGGTAAAAAATCTTTTGCCCTTGTTCTCTGGGTTGTTCAGGTAGGGGAAGTCTTGACAAACTATCTGCGTTTCCATGTGCCTCCGAACGCCTGTATATGATGGCACACCAGTATGTGAGCCAAAAATAGATGTGAGAGGTCGGTGGTCTGTTAGCAGGGAAAATTTTCGACCAAGAAGGCAAGTATGGAATTTTTTAATTCCAAAAATGATGCTTAAAGCCTCTTTTTCAATTTGAGGATATTTTGTTTTAGTTTTACTCAATGTTCTTGACGCAAATGCAATTGGTCGCTCCTCACCTGTTGACATAATATGTGACACAACAGCCCTAACATCGTAAGGGGATGCATCGCAAGCTAACTGAATTGGTAAGGATGGATCAAAATGTGTTAAAACTCTTTTATCAGCCAGAGCAGCCTTGGCTTTGCTAAATGCCGTTTCACACTCCTGTGACCATTTCCAGGGTCTACTCTCACACAGCAACTCATGGAGTGGTTTCAACAATGTTGCTAGCTGTGAAATAAAATGGCCATAATAGTTCACGAGACCCAAGAATGATCTCAGTTGGCTGACATTGCTTGGGGCAGGGGCATCTACTATTGCCTTCACTTTTGAAGAAGCTTTTTGCAACCCATCAGAATCAATAATATGCCCTAGGTACTCCAGAGACATTTTGAAAAAGTCACATTTGTCCTTGTTTACATACAGCACATACTTTTCTAGCCTGCTTAAGGTTTTATCCAGATTGGCCATGTGCTCCTTGTCATCTCGGCCTGTGACCAGGATGTCATCCAGGTAACACTGTACTCCTGGTAATCCACTAAGGATCTGATCCATGGCATGCTGAAATAACGCTGGTGCTGAAGTAATTCCAAAAGGTAAACGACGATAACGGAAGAGCCCTTTATGTGTTGCTATGGTGAGGTACTTTTTTGAGTCCTCATCTACATGCATTTGCAAGTATGCTTGGCTGAGGTCTATTTTACTAAATTTGTTTCCCCCAACTAATCCAGCAAAAATATCTTCAATCACAGGAAGGGGGTATTGCTCAGCTATGAGTACAGGGTTAACTGTTACCTTAAAGTCCCCACATAATCGTACAGATCCATCAGACTTGACCACCGGAACCACAGGTGTGGCCCACTCAGAAGGAGAAACAAGGTCTAGGACTCCTAGTTTGACAAGCCGGTCAATGTCCGCCTCCACCTTAGGTCTTAAAGCGTAAGGAACACTCCTTGCCTTCAAAAATCTTGGTTGACAATTTGGTTGCACCCGGAGTGTCACTTTAATCCCTGTCATACTCCCCAGTAATCCTCTTGGAAGACAGCTTGGTGTTTTCTCAGGACCAAATTCAACTAGGACTGTTCAACAGACACAGCATTCACTTTGGTCCAATCCAACTGTACTTTTTTTTGTCATGATCTGCCCATCAGAGCTGAATAATCACCTTTTACTATATATACAGGCAAATTGGTTCTTTACCCATTTAGTTCAACCTGAACCTTTGTTTTACCCAACATGAGCACACTCTCCGCAGTGTATGTCTTTATTATGATCTTAGGGTGTTTCAGTAGGAGGTGATTTAATTTTTCCTTAAACAGTTTCTCTGATATTAAGGAGACAGCTGCTCCAGTATCCACCTCCACCTTCACAGGGTGCCCTTCCAGCATGGCAGTAATAGTATATGCTGCTGAGCCTCTTTTTTTATTCAGTGTTTTAATTAGTAGCTCAGCCTCAGAATCAGTCTCACTGTCAGTTTTATTTTCTTCCTGTACCATGTGCAAATTTTTCTTTTTACAAGACCGGGGTCCTTTTTATCTTTCCCTGTTTCCCCCTTGTCTGTGCCTTCCTTTCTCTTTGCTTTACATGCACGCTCCGCGTGTCCTTTTTTTTACAGTTGCGGCATATGAGTTCTTTTGTCCAGCAATTCGTTGGATGGTGATCCATCTTTCCACATCTGTAACACTGTTTGGTGCCCCCTTTTTGTTTGCTTGAGTCTTCTTGAACTCTGTGTACTCCAGCAGCTGCCCCTAACTGCTGCGCTTCTTTAGCAGCCAGCTCCATAGACACTGCTATCTCAATCACTTTCTGCAATGTGAGGTTGGCCTCAGTGAGTAACCGCTTCTGAAGGCCCTCACTTCTTAATCCGCACACTAGCCTGTCCCGTAAGGCATCATCCAAATTAGCACCAAATTCACAATGTTCTGTAAGTTTCTTGAGCACCGCTACATATTGAGCAACAGACTTGCCTTCTTCCTGGTTCCATTTGTGAAACCTAAATCTTTCAGCTAATAATTAAGACCTCTTCTGCACTGAGCTTAGCATATCAAGAATATCCCTCTGTGATTGGATGATGAATATTACCAACATCAAGAAAATACACATGACGTAACAGGCCAGAAGCAGCCACATTCAATAACTGTCATGCTAGAAGCTTCATGTATAAAAATGAGCTATACATTCCTATGCCATTGAAATGTTACATGCAGAAAAATTCTTCATGCAAACATATGTGTTGCCAGGTGAGGTTTCTAGCCTAAAATATATGAGAAGTCAAGCAAAATGACACCTTTTATTGGCTAACTAAAACGATTACAATATGCAAGCTTTCCAGACAACTCAGGCCCCTTCTTCAAGCAAGATGTAAAATATTTGAAAAAAAAAAAAATATATATAAAATATATGAAAAGTGCTTATGTTATGAGGAAGAAGAAGCCAGTAGGACCTATAAATTAGAAGACCAAAGAGAGGAGGAACAACCCTGGGTGACATCTTCTTGCAGTCTTACGCTCAGTACACTTGATCCCCCGAGTTCTTCAAGTCTAAACCTGCTAGGATTTTTTCATTAGTTCTAAAACAGAAATATAAGGACAAAGAAAAACTTATGAATGATTACTGTAAGCATATTTGTTTCAGAATTTTGTATTTACTTCACAACTGGCTTGACTATCTAATTAATCAGCAATAAACTCTTGCATGCATAATGTTAGGGTCTGTTTTATAAAGATTAGTGTTACTTTAATAAGAGCATATGCATATGGCTCAATCTTGAATTAGTTGCAAAATTAACTCAAGGTCAGCTTCACCCTAAGGCCCTGAAATGGACTAAGTAGGTTTGGGAAGGTTACATAAACTGACTTATGACATTCAAACAGGTCAATGATAATTTTTCCAATAACTCAGTAGCTATCCATAAAGGCAATGTAGTGTTTGATAATAAAATAAAACAACTCAATTAAGTTCGGAGGCAATTAACAGAGTGAAGCTTATTCAATGAAAAGAGGTGATGTTCTTCATTTTGTCAGTATTACATGTTTAGATACAGTATATCTGCTTCATACTATATTTGAAGTCTATTTGTAATAAATGGTTAAAGGAGTACTACTATAGCACATCAGTAAAGGTTCTTGTCTTGCATTTCTTGAAACTTGCATTTGAATCCAGGTCCAACCTCTGTCTTTATGTAATTTGCATGCTTTCCCCTACATCTATGGAGTTTTCTGTGGGTACAATGGTTTCCATCACATTCCAAACACATGACAGAAAACTGGAGTAGTGAGTAAAAAAGGAATTTGACAGAAAGGTTCCATTTTCATTAAGATATCTCGAACAGATCATGCTGTACAAATTTTGGAAATCTGAAAATCTCCAATTTAAAAGGAACTGACACATTTTCAAAATCATCTGATTAAAAAGAGAAACATTGTGTGTAATCCCATTTGACAATGAATTTACTTTTTTTAGATTTAAGTTGAAAGGTAATTTCAACATGCATATTTTGTATATTTTCCACTTGTACTTGTCCAATAAACACTTCTGATCCCAAAACAAATAACCAAAACAAGTTATTGAAATGCCAGTAGAGTTGCATAGACGGCTGGGAATACTCTCTCACATCAGTGGCTTGCATGAGCCTCTGCAAAACCAGCTCATTTCTACTGCTGTTTCAAATCATATCAGGTAAGTTAAATAATCTTTTATCATTGTAAAAGCCAGTAATACAGGAAGAAAAAACAAAACATCTCTTAACTTATCTAGAAATGAATAGAAGAAGAAAGAAGTGTTGATAAGCAGTTGCTAAATGAGGTTACAAGAGCTGCTAAGCATACAGTGAATAAAAAGTACTTACCATTTATGTTACACTAAAACAACCTTACGGCTATCTTATCTGCAGAATATAATAATCAATATTTCACCGACTAATTTCTACATTTTAGGAACAAATAACATTAATGTGTCAATTGGTCATTACATTCTTAAAGCTAGTTTTCATACATTCATATTAGAGACAATTCATTAGGTATTGTTTTTATAAGACATTGTCATCAGTCACCAAAGTAAGAAAAAGAATTGACAAAATCTCCAGTAAAGAGAAGCCATAGTTACAAGGTGAAAAACTATATTCACCATGCTATTAGTTCTTTATATCAATAGTGACTTAAATTTTCACAGGATTCAAAACCCTGCTTTCACCAAAGTGACCTTAGAGATGTCCAGCCACTAGGATGAGTGGGAGAAATTAAGCAACTGTAAATCCTGGTATATAAAGTTATTCTGCTTCAAGGTTTAACCCAGCATAAAGCAGGATCTGAGTTAGCAGAGGCAGCCCTGTAAAATATGATGGTGCTTCAAGTGACTTTTTTAATGCTTCAAGTGATCTTTACAGGTTTAAATGATTTAATTCGGTTGGTTATCTTGAAGTTTAATAAATTAAAAATAGCATTTTGAAGTTCAAAATAGCAAATTAGAATAAATACACCAATTTAACTATTCCAATGTTGTTTTGCACAGGGCTGACACATTGAGAGTTGAAAAAACCTCCCTACAACCATCTAGTTTCTCTACCTGAAGTCCAAAGTTCTTAATCAAAATTTCATGGTTCTTAGGCTAATGTGAAAATTCAGCCATATTTATTTAAATGTTTGTTGCTATTCTGGATGGTCATAAAGGATTTTGCCAGAGAGGTACTGTATATGCTTGTTTCCTTAGCTCCTTTATACTAACTATCCTATGTAACAAAGAAAGTGGTTACATAGGATGGCCAGTAGGATGACTGGGAAAGGTATGAAGCAAAATATTAGTAGATGGTATGAAAAGGATTATTCTCATAATTTATTGATTCTTCTAAACTTAAGAAACTGATAGAAGGGAATTTAGCAGAAAAGCTATCAAATCTGGTGAACCCTGATGTTGCCAGTTAACTGGTTATTGTAATTACCATTTGAAAAGTCATATCAGCTGAAGGATTGGCAGTACTTTTCTAACAGTGGAGAAAAATGTTACTAGGGAACTATGCAAAAAAAACGAGTAAAAATGTAATATATTAAGGACTGAGCTGTTTGGAGAAGGCTGATCAAGCACATCATCTTCACATAGAAGGGGAGAAAGATGAAGAGGAATAAGAAGAAGAATCAATTTTCAGGGTATTTAATTTTATGTCTACAAGATATGCTTGTATGATTTCTTAAAACTTGAAAAATATTTTTTTTAATCAGTAAAGTTGAAGATTGAAGGTTTGACTATAAGAGATTTACACTGTAGTGTTAGACACATGCTGATAATTTACAATAGAATCTGGTAGGCCAGCTCTATGACATAAAAGGGAAATGGTGATCTATCTATAGGAAATCGCAAGAGAATATTATCACACACTCTGTCACATTTATTTTATTACAAACATGTGACAAAAATACTGCAAAAATGTCTTAGTCTGTCTTTAATTAATCCATTTAAAAAAATGAAAATAATGATTAATTTTTTAAAATAACTATTATCAATAACAAATAAGGTTGACAAGTTAATTTTAAAATTGGCCCAAATATCGTATGTTCCACCTAAAAACATTTCCAGGGATTCGTGGGCTGTATAGGCTTTTTCCCAGAACCCTGACAGAAGAAATTAAAATTAAACTGTGTGTTCAACACTGCATCAAGCCACAATTCCCCAATCACTCTGGTTTGGTAGGAGAAATGATCAGCTTTGGCCAGAGGCAGATTGTAACCTTTGAGCCAATATGTCACATAGGCTGTGATACCAAACTGAGAGCAATGTATTTAAAATGTAAGTGTGTCTTTTTTAAATCTGTGCTGTCTGTCTAAAAATCAACGTTATGCTTAGCTGTCAAGCAGAAATTTGTAACGGCATGAGGGGGTCATCCTGGAAAATGTATGAAAAGCACTGCATTAGGCCAGTTTAGATTTTCAAAGTGACCCATTAAAACACATGATTGTGATGCAGAAGAAAAAATATAATACATAGAAGAACATTTTTAAAATATATGCGAAGCTAAAGCTACAAAGAAAAAGACAAAACTAACACTAAATACCAAAAGAAACAAAAAGCAAAAAAGTAAAATTAAGATGAAATAGAGATAATTCAAAATGAAATTTATAAACATTGCTTATTTAAACAGCAAGATATAATACTTACATAAACACATACTAAAAAAACTTCCAGAGTAGAACATTGGAGAAATTACATACGAGTTTGCAGGTGTACTGGTGAAAAAGCAGGGTGATACAGTTGTGTGTGGATTATGTTTAATAAAGCAGGTGACCAGTAGCGGTAATGGTGTTTCTTTTTTATTTCTTTTTAAAATCTTCCTTTATTTTCTCACACAACATTTTCTTAACATCCTTTCAGCATCAGTTTTCAAAACAGCACCATTTGCTGGAGCCTCCAGTATATGATGTAAATCACAACACAACACCCTGCTGACTATGACTAATAATACAAATTTAATTTACAAGTCAGTCCCCTTGTTGGGCATCACTTCATCACAGTGTGTATGAGAAAGTATGATATGCTTTGCTGTCCATCATGCTCCAGGCGGCAGAGTTAGCCACATAATCGTAAGCAGAAATTGTTGTAAGCAATGTTTACACTGCCAAAAATGCATATTGCAAAAAATAGACAAAAAACTTTTTTAATGTGAGTTGTTTTGATTTTATTTAGCAAAAAAATCTGCCAAATTGGTGAGTAAAATTTACTTCACAATATTTCTTAAAGTAAGCTAAAGAATTGTAAATACACATTTTTCAATAAGTCGATAATTCTTAAAAGAAGGAAAATAAGATTTAAAATCATGATATAAATGCTTAATTTTTTGCAGTGTATACTTCTTAAACCCCACCACACTAGATTTAAGACTTAGATTGAGGATACCCAAGAATGAACACAGCAAGCTCACCTTTTAAGGCACAGTACACCATCAGTCTTGTCCTGAGATAAGTTGAAGGCCTGATTTATCTGTGCATCTACATATACACAACACAATCCTTCAAAATGTACCATTATTTATTCTCGAAATCAGCTCTGCCAGCTTGGTAAGAAAAGCTTCCAGATATTCTAGAAATAGCATACTGTGTCTTACTATTATTACACTTAAACTTAGTAATATACAATGAACACACAATTTAGAAGTTCTGCTCACAGTACATACTTTCAATTTTTTTTTATTGCCTGCTGTTTATCAGTCATGTCAAAAGCTGCCCTTATGCCACAAAGCTTAATGACAGTAGCATTTTTCAGCAGTGAAGAATATTAAAATATCATTAACAACACAAGTGATGGCTTATAGAATGTGATGCCTTGTCATTGCCATACCACAGAGAAACAAAGAACATCAGCAAACACTCTGTTTTGGATCAGAGACTCATGAGGTATGTTGTTTCTGTCTTTAACTACGCCTGAACAAGATAATCATTAATAAATGCTTACTAGATGTACAAAACATTCAGACTTTATATACAACTGGAAGTCACTTCTGTTCATGATGGGGTTTATGGTGTTCTTACAGTCATCACAGATTCAAACAGCACCACTTTAATGACTATAGTCATCTTCTATGATTTCAGTGTTCTGTCTCAGTTTTGGTGTAAGTTGGGGGAGGCACAGAATTATCCCTATTGTATATTTGGTGTCTTTACTGTGATCCATACCTTTATGTGCTTCAAAGTCCCAAGCCCATCTTAAAATAAAACTGCATTGTCTGGGTTAGCAGTTATGTCAGTTTTTCCTTTTGTAAATATGTTACTATAACAGTAAATCTGTAAATTTTTTGTATAGCAATAATGAAAGTTATTCATTTCATACTTTGCTTCTAGGTTTTTCAATTGAAGCATTTGTCTCACTGGTCTATGGTTCCCTTTCAGGTACATCTTAATTCCACATTTATGTTTGTTCCTTTATAACCATCATGTAAAGAAAGGCCAGTGCGGATTCTGTGTATACTATCTTTATTAATCTCACATCTTCAAATTGGTTTCTCAAAGTATTATGTCTTATCCTGAAGTTTAAGAGTGTGGTTCAAGACATTACACATTTTCCATTTTTTAGTTACTGAACAACTTTTATTAACCTTTGCATCATACTTTCCAGTTTTCTGTCTCTGTAACATTTATTTTCTGAGTATGTCCAATTCTTCACAGAGGCGAGTGTTTTTTCCACAACTACTGTAAAATTCCTGTTTGTTGTCTTCGCACATTATTGCAAACTTGTTCACTAAACATTAGAAAAGTGGACGCCATGAATGTCCCTGTGTCTAATTGCTTTCAACTAGCACTTGCTTCTATATGTCAGTGCTCAGCTTCTCTCTGAGCAAGTATGATAAGCCACCATATAGAAAGTTTCTGGAACAATCCAGAGCAAGAGTCAACCTGTGAACATTGCAATTTAGGCCACATGTTTTGGGCGGGCAGCGAATTAACATCATTCTGGACAAAAATTTTTGAATGTCTATCAGACAGCCTTACGGTCACAATCACTCCTAACACATTAACTGCTGTGTTTGGTGTACTCCTGTATGGGATTAAAGTGGAGAAGGACAAACTGATTGTAACTGACTTTATCACACTACTAGCACATAGATTTATCTTGCTTAACTGGAAGAATCCCAGCCCTCCTGTTATAAGTCAGTAGGTAACTAATGTTCTATCCTATTTGAAATTGGAAAAAAATAAATGCTCACTTAGAGGATCTGTTCAATTTTTTTTTTAAATATGGCAAGATCTAAATAATCAAATCTTAGAATAAGAATTTATATCAGGGAAAAGAACATTCTGCTTTCATTGTTGTTTTTGAAGATTTGCTGTTGTTGTAGGCTCTCCTCACCTTATCTTAGGGATGGGTTGAATTCTGGTTTGTTAAGTTTGACACGATTATATGGAATGATGCTTTCTTCAAGTAAAATCAGTAAAATTTAGAAAAAAGGGCTAAACATCATTTGTCTAAAGCATTAGAGTGCCTAGATGTGAATTTATTACACATCTTTGTTTCTGTTCCATTACACTTATTTGAAAAGTTTAGTTAAAGAAAAGAATTGAACAATAAATTCATCGTTATGCATTCTATTTACTTAAATTGGCTCCTCAACATATCTTTTCCGCTAAAGGGAAATTAAAAAAAGCTATATTTCTTCTGGCACAATTCCACTCAACTAAAATGATGATGACAGGCCATTTATTGCAATAAAAAATGGCATTCCTTTATATCATATGGTTTCATCATGTTCCTCTGACATAACTGAACCCATCGAACCTAAGCAATAGTCTGAGATGAAGGCATTTAACAATAGCTCACTGTGCTTTTCAAAAACTGTCAAACAAACATGCTCTTTCTGAACCTGTTTAACTATTACAAAGTCACAAGGACCTTAACCATGTGGCAGGCACTTAAAGATCACACAACACAATCATGCACTCATCCACAGCATGTGACACACCATGTAGGGGAATGTGGGCACCAAACAACATACTGGGTGTCCTTGTAGTTTGGGACTGAACGGGACCAGAAGGAGAGATGTAAGACAGAGCCACTGACAAAAACATTGGGTTGAAACACAATGATGCAATTTATTTACAGGTGCAGGGACAAAAGAAGTGTCATGTGGGCTTTGATATACTGTCCAAAGGCAATAACACACAAAACCAGTAAAGAAGAAAAATGATTATTTACAGTGATTAGAGTGTCCCAAAAAGAAAAGGAAAATGTATATACACTACAGAACTAAAGAGAACATCCTGTGTTAAGCACAATAATAATCCACCAAAAATATTTACAAGAAGAAAAAATTAGTGTATATACAAAAACTGCACTAAAAACCCAAATATATAAATACCTCCACCAGACTGTAATTACTACATGGAGATATCTATAATATCAAAACAAAATTTTTTACAAAGAAAAGAAGCACAAGTGCCTCAAAAATGCTCTGCAATAAACTACCACCTAGCTCTCAAATGGTCCAAAGACAAAAGATGACCTCTGCAGGCAGTAAGTGCCTTTTTGGTGCATTTTGGTCAACCGGTCCTACCTCACGTTGCTTCTGTTCACCAGTCATGGCTATTGCAGGTACATTCAGACTGCACAACATGTCAGACTTCTGCAAGGTCTCTATTACCGTATATACTCACGTTTAAGTTCTCTCACAGATAAGTCAGGGCTTGATTTTACCATATAATTTCCAGTATTATATAAAGTCGAATGCGGGAAACTCACGTTATTGGTCCAAGAGATTATGATATGCTAATGCCCACCTGAGGGAGTAACCATGGAGCACACTGCCTTTTTTTTCTATGTATTGTGCCTATGTGACCACACGGTAATACCCAAACTATTCTCAAGTGGTGTTTGCACTGTTTTGTGTTTATTGTATCTCACACCCTCATACACCTTTATTGTAAGAGCATCCTTCATCTATGATGGAGCGTTCGATCTGAACAAAATATGAAGCTGGTTTTAAATTAAAAGTCGTTGAAGTGGCGAAAGAAATTGGTAACTGCACTGCTGCAACAAGTCTGAGGAACTGATGAGAGATTTGAGGAAGCAAGAAGATGTACAAAAAAAAATTTAAGTGTCACATTTTTGAATGGGCGTATAAGTCTGAGTCTGATTTTATGATAAATTTTTTGGGTTTTAAGACCCAACTTATATGTGGGTATATACGGTAATTACATTACAGATATGCATGCGCATAACTCACAGGCTGCTGGGCATGATCACAATGGCATCTCTCAATACTATGGAAAGTTTTTAATTTCTTTTAACCTCTCCATCAGCGTATTTTACTTTGTAAATGTGTTGATCAGCACAAGCAGCAAGCAGCCTGCTATCCCATCCCCTCATTGACGTAGCTCAACTCGAGCAAAATGTTTTCCCAGCTCAAGCCAAGGTTCCTTATCTGTGTGTGAGGTGCAAGAAGAATCTGGATGAGATATTGGGATTACTTAACTATTAACTAAACAAATGAGCTTGATGGACTGAATGGTCTCTTCTTGCTTCTCAAATTTCTTATGTTCTTATGCTCCTAAAATAACCATCAAAAAGAATTATCCAGTTCCTTTTAATTAATCAAATTCACTGTTTTCACTAAATTGGATCTTCATTGTGTATATAGTTTAATCAGAATTACAAGAGAAGATAAACAGAACACTTCTTTTAACACCTCTTCAGAACATTATGAATACATGGTTATGCCCTGTGGCTTAGGTTATGCTCTAGCAGTATTTCAGTCATTAATAAATTACATTTTTCAGAATGTATATGGAATTAATGTTTCCTAAACAAATATAGTAACTTTGATGCATAAAGTTCTCTATTAATTAATCACAAGGTTCAATACAGAGTTTAGTGCACTGGCATCTTAAAAAAATGATATATGATAATTTTACGTGTTATGATCTATCTATCTATCTATCTATCTATCTATCTATCTATCTATCTATCTATCTATCTATCTATCTATCTATCTATCTATCTATGATGGCAGAGGTTATGTGGTAGTAACCAGCATTATTGCCATACCCAATTTAAATGGTACAGCCAGCAACGAAATCACTCACTAAATGGTTGCATGATGGTTTCACTATTAAAATGATAAAACAATATTATGAGTAAAACAAACTATTCTGTAAGAATCTTAGAGAAAAGGACTTGGAAGTGAAAAGATTAATGGAGACTGTAAACTTGCATTCAAAAAGAAAAGTAGGTGTTTGTTACTGTACCTTTAAAACAAGAGAGATATCTGAGAAGTCTGAATACTACATTTAATCAAAATCAAAAAAGAGACTCAAGATCAAGAACTGCCAATTTAAGTGGTGTCAAGAAAACTATATGACAAAAGGTCACATGGTAGGAATCTGCATACTAACCATAAACATGGCGGACACAATTTATGAGGAAAACCACACAAAATGGAAACAAAATATTGACAATTAAAAATGGCAACCCTAAACAAGGCCTGAAAGATAATGAGATTTATGACAAAAATAAATATATCAGAGAAATAAAATGTGTACACAAAAATCAAAAATAGCTGGTGGGCAAAAATAAAAAGAATTGTGACATCCAACATCTGTAAAACAATTCATTAAAAACTTTAGTTCATAGCATTTCTTGTTCTTGTGCGCTGTTCTGTTTCCTCAGAGGTGGCTACAACCTGTCTGTGTCTATTTTGTTTTCTCCTAGATACTTATTTCTTTCTGAGGGGGCCCTGTTCGGTCCCTGCATATCAATCCATATTGCTTAGAAGCAACTGTCCAGTATTCTTAATTTCCCACAAGCAGGCAAGTCCTAGTGGCTGTGCCTCTGTTTTGTTTCCAACTACAGCCAACTGTTGGCCACTTTGTATCTGTTCTTGCCTTATTTACTATGTCTGTCTGTCTTAGTGGATGCTGATCACAGCCCTCTAACAGTTCCCAACCTGTCCTTATTTGTCTTCATAACCTGCTTTCACAGTGCCTCATCAACTGCTACATTCTGTTCGCCTGTACAGCTAGCAAAGTTCCCATATCTGTTTTTTCAATGCAGTTGGTCAACTACCCCCTATCAACAACTACCCTGTTTCTGTATGCTTGTGCAGATGGCCCACCCAATTATCCAACATCTGATTTCTGTGTCTCTTTCCTTTTATTTACTCTGATGGTGACAGCTTTTCATCTATTGAGAGAAAAAAGTTTATCTTGTGGTAACTGTATCATGTATGTTAAGAATTCCTGGCTGAAGTTCTTGTTGTATTTTTAGTTTCAGTCTTTTTCATTTTAATACTAATTCACTTTGTGTAATACCATCATTTTGCAATAATTTAATTCTTATTTCTTATTACTGAGATGTATTCTACTTACTTACAGGTGAATACTTACTGCTGTCCCCACTTGTTTGGAACAGTGGTTGGCGTCCTGAGTTTGAATTAAGCCTGAGCACTGACTGTATTGGTGTCTGAGTGTTCTCCCTGTTTCTCTATGGATGGTCCTCCCTTATCTTAAAGACATAAATTAAATTAATTAGCCACTTTAAACTGGTCCAGTATGAGTGTAAGTATGTTAATGAGCATACTCTGCGATGGATTAGCACTGTGTCCAAACCTTCAGTCTAATTTGGCTGAAATAGGCACTGAACTGGACAAGGGAGATAGAAGGCAGGTGAATGGAAGTATACTTTCTAATGGATAAATGACCTCTTTTGGTTATGTCCTAACTGAATTAAAAAATAATTATTACTAACATACATGAACTCCTTGCTCATGTACTCCCCTCTTTGAAAATTTTATAGTCAGCTATTTGTTTTTTGATAATTTTCATAGAGTATAGCATAAATTTGCATTTTAATATGAGTATAAAAATGTATATTGACACTAGTATCAGATTAGGATTAGTTTCTGTATTCTTGAACTTGTATTTCTTTTATACTGTATATACTTAGTAAAATATATATTTTCCCTTCTTAGATAAATGGCCACACCACAACAAGTCATTTTGTACTGTCACATACATGTGAGTAGGAGGCAGATAAAGGGTCTGAGAAGTTGTAATAAAACATCTGACCGGGGGCGGCGGAGTGCGCTGACTGTCTTTCTCAGTTCCCTACAGACCTTTCCTGGGAAATCCTGCAAGGTTCCGGCACCTCAGAAGACATCACTTCTGGTGCTGGCCCCTTTGCTGACGTCACTTCCGGACCAGAAGACATGACTTCTGGTGCCGGGGCCTTTGCTGACGTCACATCCGGCCCAGAAGACATCACTTCCGATTCCGGCCCTATTTATGACATCACTTCCTTTACGGCCTTTAAAGCCTCAATCTTTGTCTGTAATAATCAGTTCTGTTTTGGACTCTGTTCTATGCACATTGTGCTTCAAAAACTTTTGCACCCGGGAAAACAATATACGGGTGGCTGCCCCAAATCTTTATCATGTCTGTGTTGCTTTATTATTACAGTACTTATGTTTTTTTTTAAATATTTATCATTGAACAGTACATTTCATTATGTTTAGGACCTAGCATAATTTCTGTTAATGCTATAACACAGTTGTTATTTGTAGGCAAATATACCTCGCATCTGGAAATACGTTTCTGCAATTATTGTGTTTTTTTTGTTTTTTGTGTGATCACTCAGCTTCAATAATGCAGGGTCATCATCAGGCCCGGTCTTAGGTATTATGGGGCCCTAGGCGAAAGGGGGGTCCAGGAGCCCCCCTGGAAGCTCTGTGAAATGCGTGAAAATTAGACCAAGGAGTCGATCCGGGGCCCCCCGGTCGCCTACTTCGCCTATGCCTAAGGCCGGGCCTGATTGGGACAAATAATGCTGTAGTATATTTAAGTATATATGACAATTGCTCACTCGGACAATTTGTTTTGGGGGCCCCCAAGAAGGTGGGGGCCCTAAGCTATAGCTTGTGTAGCTATACGTAAATCCTGCACTGGTCATCATCACTCTTTATGGTGGTCTTTCTGTTTTCTTACATTATTTATATGTCCATTTAGTTCCCTTTATTTTTAACTCATCTCATATTTAAAGAAGCAGTGTTTAGTAGTATTTCTAAATCTGCTTATTTCATGTTGAGTAGTGGTTTCAGAGTTATGCCTATCACACCCTTATAAGACAATTAAATATAATCATACGTAAAACTGACAAAGTTTAGTATATTGATTTGCCTCAGTATTGGGACCATTAGAGGTTTGAATATTGACACTGTGCTTGATTCATTAGAACAGATGTTCATCAGATACAGCTTTTTATAAATCTATTTTATGTATTTCAAACAAGTTAGTTATAAAAGCGCAGATTAACCTTCCTATCCATCTCCCACCACCTACTACAGAAATTCAGCTCTCAAACTGTCATAAAGATAACGGTAGTGTTTAAAAAAATATAACAATGTTTTCAAAGAATGCACCGTAGGTAATCTGTTACTGTGAGAAAATGTTAGGAGCGGAACTTTCAATTAGATGTTCAGATAATGAATGCAAGTCATCCCTAGATAACATATGCTTATTCTCAATTTGTGCCAAATGCAGTCTAACCAAACTCTAAAGTGTACATCATACTCATCTCTCTTGACTCAGATTATCCAAAACTATTTAGATTAAGACCTGACTAGTGAGAGATGTCACCAGGCACCTTCTTCCCTGAGCAACGTGTTTTGAGACTGTCATCTTATTTAAAAGCAATTGGAATAAAATCTTACCTTATTAATCAATCACAGTAATCCATAATGCTGCACTTCTTGGGGTAACATCCCGAAGAACATTCTGCTATAACAGTACACTGAGTTAGCAGGCCATTTTATTTGACCATGCAGGAAGTACCCTTACTGGCATACCATAACAATTTGGGGAAATTTAAAAGTAGGAAAAGTTAACTTTTCAAGAAACATTTTTATCAGTTCCTTCCTCAGTAAACTAGGCATGCTAAACCATTGCTACTCTTTGGGATATTTAATTTTGTGATCTGGAGAGGGAACTTTTGAATATCCAACAAAATGCCCTGACACCAGATAATATACATATGAAACGCATATTTATTGAGTTTGAGTCTCATCGAATTAAGAAAACACTTTGTATAACAGGACACTAACCACAATTTGGCTTAACTAAGGCTCACAGCCTGAACCTTCCAGATTCCAGGTAGTAGTTTGTTCCAGCTCTCAGTCTGCTCCTTGGATAAACCTTCCAGGCAGTAGGCCAGTCTAACCCTCGCCTGCTCACACTCTGTTGTCCTTGATAAGTGATTATTTAATACTACATTTTTCTCTTTCGTTTCCTGCCTTGATAGGAAGGGTGACAAGGAAAAATTCTTCATCTCAAATTCCCCGGTTCACTTTGTCAGTACAGAGGCTCTCAGCGCTCCAGATATTATATAAGAAATTTATTTATCAGAGATGCTTTGGGACCATACCAACCAAGATGTTTTTCTTGCCCTGTAACAATTGTTTGCTCAGAAATATGTACACACAGGAGCATCTTTAATATGTAACTGGATAACATTCAAATTATAGGCAAGTACATTTACTTAAAAAGGTAAAGTGTGATGGTTTAAATATGAATAATGGAATTTATTATTGTCAAGTTC
Organism: Erpetoichthys calabaricus; assembly: GCF_900747795.2. Classification (NCBI taxonomy): domain Eukaryota; kingdom Metazoa; phylum Chordata; class Cladistia; order Polypteriformes; family Polypteridae; genus Erpetoichthys; species Erpetoichthys calabaricus. The sequence goes on from NC_041396.2 coordinate 201,255,130, forward strand.
AGAAGGTGCTTCCTAGAGAAATATCTGCATACTTTAAAGCAGATAGACAAAATTCATTTTAAAGTGCCTTTGTTGTCATAATAAATGTATAGCATCCTTTCAAGGATAAGGATTCAAGTTGAACACAGCTGCATCTCTTAGAACAATACCTGCTTATTTAAGATATTTACCAGAGCTTTTGAGCCTAACAGTGCAAGATGCTAGTGTTATAAAATGATTTTGTCCAAAAATGGAAGAGGTGTGAATAAAATGTAATACTGTATTATTTACTGATCTTTAATACATGTATTGCAATGAATCCTTGAGGTCAATAAAATAAAAAAATCTTCATTGTGAAGTTAATATTTTATACTTGTTTTAATCTTACTGTTCAATAACATACATGAGCATTTGCTGCAAACCTGACCTATCCAAAAGTTCATGCACCCACTGACTAGTCTGACCAGTAATTAACTATTTTTTGTGAATATTTGGCAGTTGATAAAGCACACAGTTGAGCAATTTAACAAACTGCTCAGTTTGTAAGAAGTAAAAAAGGAATACATATGAGAGAGAGAGAGGTTGGGAGCATACACTGATACAGCATGTTGCCACACCCAGCACATGAAGAACCACCTCAGAATCCTGAATTAGGACCTGAGCGCAGCCATGCAACAGGTGACACCTCAGCACCACACTACTTTGAGTGAAATGGAACAGTGTGAGGTTTTTAACAGTAGCTGGAGTGCCAAACCTGCCACCAACGCCCGAGTTCTCCCTTAAACTTGGAGGACCTGCTTGCACGGTTAATGCAGGTTAACAAAATACCCAGGATGGAGCAATTGCAGGTTAAGGGTCTTGCTCAAGGGTCCAATGGAGTGGAATCACTTCCATGTATGAGATTCGAATCGGCAACCTTCTGATTGCCAGCACAGATCCCTAGCCTCAGAGCCACCACTCTGCCTTGAAAGACTATTAAAAAGAGCTCACACATATGTAAGGACCACTGCTCTCTTGCAGTTCTCAGCATTTCAAATACATCAAGAATGGGCAATTTTCATCTGACTTGAGGGTGTTTGACACCAAATACACTAGCAGAAAGACAAGAAAGAAATCTGTCTCTGCATTGGCATATGACTTCTTAATAGAAAATGAAATTTCTTTAAACACATGGATCTTTAAAAAGGTGCACCATCAGTCAGATCCATTGTTTGCTGCTGTTGATGCTAATAGTGCCAGACAAGGAGCATGGAAATACAGCAGCACTGTACGAAAAGAGCAAGGAATGCATTGCTTATAATACAATTAAGGCATTAAAACATTTCAGCATCCCTCTGAATGAAATGTAACCTATTTCAGGTATACAGGTTCCACAAGACACACCAACATCCCTACAGCAAGAAGTGAGCCTAAAAGTCAAATCGCAAAATGAAGAATACACATTTTAGTGTGGTATGATATTTAAAAAAATATTGTAAAAAAGTGTTTTACTGCATTAATTCAGCAACTACATGCTGCCACGAGCACTCTGTCCCATGATACAACTGCAATGACATCACCCTGCTTTATTAGGTGCTTGAGTGTATATGACCAATGCACCTGAAACAGAACTACTTTTATCTCAGGTTTCTATCTTTGTCTTTAGCACCGTTTTTTGATTAATCTGTTCATATACTTAGCGGAATGTGCCATGCCCGCTTCTTGCTTTCAGAAGATGTCAGCATTTTATCAATCAATATATGTAAATTATGTCTTGAATAAAATTGTTTAATGGTTTCCCTAGGGAAAGGTGTGTTTAAGGCCTTGCCCTTCAAAAATCAGCATAAAATCGTCATTTTCAACTAAATGTTTCTTTTAATAAGCTACCTTTTATTAACTCTTCTTATGATAATGGCTTGAAACTGGTGTCTTACAGTATGCGCAGAATAAGTGCAAGCAGAATGTGTAATGAAAGAAAATGATCGTTTCCTTTTTGAGTATACTGTTCAATTTTGAGGCTTCAGAGTTATATCAAGACAGATACATTTGTTGTCTATTGACCACTCTATTTAATAGTAAAATTCAGTTTTTTGTTTTCTACAAAATGAGTGAGACCAAAAGGCTATAAAGGGTAATTATTCAAATTAAGATTTTCTAGCAGCAATTAAGTTTGTTCAATAATTGCTTTAAAGATTGTAACATGACAGCAGCATTGATGAGGGGCTGCTATACAAGTAAATATGTTTGTAGTAATAGGGTGTTGTGCCAATAAGAAGTCAAGCAAATGACACCTTTTATTGGCTAACGGAACAGATTACAATATGCAAGTTTTCGAGGCAGCTTAGGTCCATTCTTCAAGGAATTTTGTAAATACGTTTGATATACTATTTGAAGAGTAGATTTAATTTTCTGTACTTTTAGCAGTACAAGGCATTTTACTGTAGTAGATGAGTTTTTGTTTTTCTAGCTTAACAGAATAAAGTAGCTTAGATAGAAGTGTAGTTTTGGTTATCATGATAAGAAAATTCATTATGTCATGGGAGTTTCATCCAATATTAACCCAAATTGTTTTTATTTCCCACCACAATAAAGCACAAAAATGGGTGCAGGCTTTAAAAAATACCACAAAGTGCAGGTCAGGGCATTCATTGGACAGTCGAGAAAAAGATTATCCCAAACCAGCTAGTCCCTATCTGCTAGCTGAGGCTTTGGCCTAGAGTTAGGCCCAAAAATATGAACTGACTTTTAAAGTTTAAGGATGCTTAAATTAAAAGTGGCAGGAGGATCACCCACAAACCTTGGGTCCACAATAACAAAACAGAGTTTCTTTATTCACAAAATGCAAGGCAGGGAAGAAGGAGTAAAAATATAGGACCTTCATCACATATCCAGGGATGAAAGTTCAATCCCCTGCTCAGACAGTCCGTCTCTCTGCAGGAATTTTGTGACTCTTATTTATGAGATCTGCATTTAGTCCATGTAATTATATTAGTATTCTTCTTGCACTTTTGAACCTTGCCACAATCTGAAGTAATGCACTTTCAATTACAGTAACTGACAAATTAACTTTAAATTATTCAGGTATGATGGAGTCTAGCTGAAGTTATTAGAGTTCTCTGTGATGTTCCTCTCTGATTCCAGAAACACTTAGCTTAAGCCAATTGAAACTCTAAACAAGCTCCTTCTGAGAGTGTGTGTCCTATGATGCTCCTTCTGGGACTGATCCCTACTGTTTGACTGATATTGCCCAAAATCAAAGAAAAACCAAAATAAAAATTACTTTAGCATCAATAGGGTGCATGCATCTTCAGTGCTTTGCGCTAGCAAGTCGGCTCCTACAGTATCCTTTTTATGGCCAGTTATTTATTGAATATTTTTGAAGCATACCAAATTAAACAGAAACATACATTATTACACCACATGAGTCAATTTTGCCACCATGTGTTACTGTATCACTTTGATGTCTTATAAGCAGGGACACGTAATTGAAAAAGACAATTTTCAAGAAGTAATCTTTACATCAGAAATTCACATATGTATTTGTTTTTAGAGGTATGTATTTTCTATTACATTACAACAAAAAATTGAGTGCGATCTTTGGAGAGGTCCTGAAGAGGACCCGAAGGCTACCTTATGTCTACAACACTTGGAAAAATAAGAAAGTCAGAGAAAAGCAGGGTGCATAAATACTCTTTTGATTATCACCTTTTGCTGTGATCACAGGAGCCTAAGCATCTTAGTTTCACTGAACTGCAAGAGCTGGGAGAAATGCTAGTGAGAGAATAAATGCAAGGCGAAAAGGACTCTGAACTGGTTTGCTATTCATTGTAAAGGACAATATTCGATTACTGTCAAATAAGATGGATGAGCTGTCTACCCTCACAATGGGTCACACAAGTACAGTGTTTTGTGTTTTACAGATAGTGATCTTAAACCTCACATACCTGATACTGTTTTAATTCAGGGCAGATTTCACCTTTTTCAAGCAGGTAGAGACCAAGTGCAGTGTGGGAAACAGATGGGTGGATATGATCATCAGTGTGAATGAGGAATGGTGCAAATGGGAGTCGAGCATATTACAGTTAAAAGTACAGTTTGTAATTCAGACATTGAAATTTTGGCTTTCGGTATTTCTACATTATTTACCGAGGGAGTTACATCATCCTTATTGATATTTATATTCCTCCCTCTGCAAACAGGGGCTAAGCAACAGAAATAATTATTGCTGCCACCAGCACTCTAATGATGATTCATTCTGGCTCTGTATATAATATGTAGTGCCTTCATCCATGTGACTGAGGAAGGAACAAACTTCCATCAGTGTGTGTCATGTTCCACTTGAGAAAAAAACAAGCTGGACTTGCTCTATTCAAATGTTAATTAAAGGCAACTAAGGAAGCTACACACAAGAAACGTTATGGGGCCAGATGGAGTCTGTCCTCAAGTGTTTAAGGTCTGCGCTCACCAACTTTATGGTATCCACTTTCACCTGTCCAGTTTGTCCCTAATGCTCCAGAAAGTGCTGCTACTATGAAAAACATCCTGCATTGTTTCTGTTCCAGAGAAGGCAGGCACCTCTTCACCTAATGACTACAGACCAGTGGCACTGAAGTAGCTCATCATAAAGACTGTTGAGAGGGTGGTTCTGGACTATAGTAGTCCTCATGTAGTAGACCACTTAGACCTACTGCAGTTTGCTCATTGAAACAAGATTGGATTGAAGGATGCAATTATCTATCTGGTCCACAAGGCCTATTCACACATGAGCAAAGCTGGCAACACTGTGAGGATTATGTTTTTTGATTTCTCCAGTGCCTTCAATACCATCCAGCCATCCATGTTAAGGAGTAAGCTCAGATATATGCAGGTGGATGAGCCTATGGTGTCCTGGATAATGGACTCTCTGTCTGGCAGACCTCAGTTTATGAGGCACAAAGACTATATCACTAATATGGATGTTAGAAACACTGGAGCACCACAAGGAACAATCCTGCCTACTTTTCTCATAACTCTGTAAACTTTAGACTATGAATATAACACAAGGTCATGTCACTTGCAGAAATTCTCAGATGATTCTGCACTTAAGGAGTATATCAATAAGGAGGACAGGACAAAGTATAGACGTCAGGTGAAGAACTATGTTTCTTGGTGCAGAAAGACTTGTCTGCAATGTAATATCAGCAACACCAAGCAACTGATTATTGACTTTTGCTGCACCAAAGAGCCTCTATGCCCAGTCACTGTCTACGGAAGTGGATGTAGAAGTGCTCCACTCCTATAAGTACTTGGGGGTCCACATTAATAACAGGTTGGCTGGTCTTAGAACACAGGAGTTTCATCCATCCATCCATCCATTGTCTCCCGCTTATCCGAGGTCGGGTCGCGGGGGCAGCAGCTTGAGCAGAGATGCCCAGACTTCCCTCTCGCCGGCCACTTCTTCTAGCTCTTCCAGGAGAATCCCAAGGCGTTCCCAGGCCAGTTGAGAGACATAGTCCCTCCAGCGTGTCCTGGGTCTTCCCCGGGGCCTCCTCCCGGTTAGACGTGCCCGGAACACCTCACCAGGGAGGCGTCCAGGAGGCATCCTGATCAGATGCCCGAGCCACCTCATCTGACTCCTCTCGATGTGGAGGAGCAGTGGCTCTACTCTGAGCCCCTCCCGGATGACTGAGCTTCTCACCCTATCTTTAAGGGAAAGCCCAGACACCCTACGGAGGAAACTCATTTCAGCCGCTTGTATTCACAATCTCATTCTTTCGGTCACTACCCATAGCTCATGACCATAGGTGAGGGTAGGAACATAGATCGACCGGTAAATTGAGAGCTTCGCCTTGCGGCTCAGCTCCTTTTTCACCACAACAGACCGATGCAACGCCCGCATTACTGCGGATGCCGCACCGATCCGCCTGTCGATCTCACGCTCCATTCTTCCCTCACTCGTGAACAAGACCCCGAGATACTTGAACTCCTCCACTTGGGGCAGGATCTCGCTACCAACCCTGAGAGGGCACTCCACCCTTTTTCGGCCGAGGACCATGGTCTCGGATTTGGAGGTGCTGATTCTCATCCCAGTCGCTTCACACTCGGCTGCGAACCGATCCAGAGAGAGCTGAAGATCACGGCCTGATGAAGCAAACAGGACAACATCATCTGCAAAAAGCAGTGACCCAATCATGAGCCCACCAAACCGGACCCCCTCAATGCCCTGGCTGCGCCTATAAATTCTGTCCATAAAAGTTATGAACAGAATCGGTGACAAAGGGCAGCCCTGGCGGAGTCCAACTCTCACTGGAAACGGGTTCAACTTACTGCCGGGAATGCGGACCAAGCTCTGGCACCGATCGTACAGGGACCGAACAGCCCTTATCAGGGGGGCCGGTACCCCATACTCTCGGAGTACCCCCCACAGGATTCCCCGAGGGACACGGTCAAATGCCTTTTCCAAGTCCACAAAACACATGTAGACTGGTTGGGCAAACTCCCATGCACCCTCCAGGACCCTGCTAAGGGTATAGAGCTGGTCCACTGTTCTGCGACCAGGACGAAAACCACACTGTTCCTCCTGAATCCGAGGCTCGACTATCCGACGGACCCTCCTCTCCAGGACCCCTGAATAGACTTTTCCAGGGAGGCTGAGGAGTGTGATCCCTCTGTAGTTGGAACACACCCTCCGATCCCCCTTCTTAAAGAGGGGGACCACCAACCCGGTCTGCCAATCCAGAGGCACTGTCCCTGATGTCCATGCGATGTTGCAGAGGCGTGTCAACCAAGACAGTTCTACAACATCTAGAGCCTTGAGGAACTCCGGGCGTATCTCATCCACCCCCGGGGCCCTGCCACCAAGGAGTTTTTTGACCACCTCGGTGACCTCAGTCCCAGAGATGGGGGAGCCCACCTCTGAGTCCCCAGGCTCTGCTTCCTCATTGGAAGGCATGTTAATGGGATTGAGGAGGTCTTCGAAGTACTCCCCCCACCTACCCACAACGTCCCGAGTCGAGGTCAGCAGCGCACCATCCCCACCATATACAGTGTTGACACTGCACTGCTTCCCCTTCCTGAGACACCGGATGGTGGACTAGAATCTCCTCGAAGCCGTCCAAAAGTCGTTCTCCATGGCCTCCCCAAACTCCTCCCACACCCGAGTTTTTGCCTCAGCAACCACCAAAGCCGCATTCCGCTTGGCCTGCCGGTACCTATCAGCTGCCTCCAGGGTCCCACAGGACAAAAGGGTCCTGAAGGACTCCTTCTTCAGCTTGACAGCATCCTTCACCGCCAGTGTCCACCAACAGGTTCGGGGATTGCCGCCACGACAGGCACCGACCACCTTACGGCCACAGCTCCGGACAGCTGCCTCAACAATAGAGGCACGGAACATGGCCCATTCTGACTCAATGTCCCCCACCTCCCCCGGGATGTGGTCGAAGTTCTGCCGGAGGTGGGAGTTGAAGCTACTTCTGACAGGGGGCTCTGCCAGACGTTCCCAGCAGACCCTCACAACACGTTTGGGCCTACCACGCCTGACCGGCATCCTCCCCCACCATCGAAGCCAACTCACCACCAGGTGGTGATCAGTTGACAGCTCCGCCCCTCTCTTCACCCGAGTGTCCAAGACATGTGGCCGCAAGTCCGACGACACGACCACAAAGTCGATCATCGAACTGAGGCCTAGGGTGTCCTGGTGCCAAGTGCACATATGAACACCCCTATGCTTGAACATGGTGTTCGTTATGGACAATCCGTGACGAGCACAGAAGTCCAATAACAAAACACCGCTCGGGTTCAGATCGGGGGGGCCATTCCTCCCAATCACGCCCTTCCAGGTCTCACTGTCATTGCCCACGTGAGCATTGAAGTCTCCCAGCAGAACGAGGGAGTCCCCAGAAGGTATGCCCTCTAGCACCCCCTCCATGGACTCCAAAAAGGGTGGGTACTCTGAACTGCTGTTCGGTGCATACGCACAAACAACAGTTAGGACCCGTCCCCCCCACCCGAAGGCGAAGGGAGGCTACCCTCTCGTCCACCGGGGTAAACCCCAATGTACAGGCTCCAAGTCGGGGGGCAATAAGTATCCCCACACCCGCTCGGCGCCTCTCACTGGGGGCAACTCCAGAGTGGTACAGAGTCCAGCCCCTCTCAAGGAGATTGGTTCCAGAGTCCAAGCTGTGCGTCGAGGTGAGTCCGACTATATCTAGCCGGAACCTCTCAACTTCGCGCACTAGCTCAGGCTCCTTCCCCTTCAGAGAGGTGACATTCCACATCCCAAGAGCCAGCTTCTGTAGCCGAGGATCGGACCGCCAAGGTCCCCGCCTTCGGCCACCACCCAACTCACACTGCACCCGACCTCCTTGGCCCCTCCCATAGGTGGTGAGCCCATGGGAAGGGGGACCCACGTTGCCTCTTCGGGCTGTGCCCAGCCGAGCCCCATGGGTGCAGGCCCGGCCACCAGGCGCTCGCCATCGAGCCCCACCTCCAGGCCTGGCTCCAGAGTGGGGCCCCGGTGACCCGCTCCAAAAACGCCATCCAAAATTGTTTTTCATCATAGGAGGTTTGTTTAACCGCTCTTTGTCTCATCCCTCACCTAGGACCAGTTTGCCTTGGGTGGCCCTACCAGGGGCATAAAGCCCCGGACAACAGAGCTCCTAGGATCATTGGGACACGCAAACCCCTCCACCACGATAAGGTGGCGGTTAAAGGAGGGGACACACAGGAGGTTGCGTTCTTTTAATGTGGGAAGTGACATCCTTTACATATTTCACAACTCTGTGACGGCCTGTGCAATTTTCTATACTGTGCTGGGCCAATAACATCACTTTAAGAGAAGCCCACCAAATCAACAAATTAATTAAAAGGGCAAGCTCAGTTAAGGGACGCACTCTGGACACCCCAGAGATAGTAGAGAGAGAGAATTAAAATAAAACTGACTGTAATTATGAACAATGCTGCTCACCGTGTCCCTGACACACTAACACTGAGGGATTTCAGACAATGAATTATTCAACAGAATTATGTCAAGAAACACTTCTGGGGCTCCTTTACACCAACAGCAATACACCTGCATAATACCTCACTGTGACTGTGACAGCGAAGTCAGAAGGTTTTTCTTTCCTTTTAATTTTCCTTTTTAGTTATTGTGGTTTGTTTTCAGACCAAAGTTTGTGTCTATCTATCTATCTATCTATCTATCTATCTATCTATCTATCTATCTATCTATCTATCTATCTATCTATCTATCTATCTATCAATCAAATTCATTTTATGTGCTAGAATTAAATAATAATAGTAAGATGCTTTTGGATCTATAACCTATTTAGTATATAAAAATATTCAATTCAGGGTGGTTGATAGCAGGTGCCTAAGTCAAAATCACTGGGAACCCTGGATGTATCAGCAGTCTATCACAGGACACACTCAGGCTCAGAATAGGTAAATCATTATCCATTTTCCTAACCTGCTTTTCCAGTGCAGGGTCATGGGGCAGCTGGAGCCTATCCCAGTAATCCTTGGGCACAAGGCAAAAACAACACCTGGACACACACATACACACTAAGGCCACTTTAGCAATGCCAATCCATTTAATCTGCATGTCTTTGGACAACTGTGGGAGGAAACGGAGCACCCTGAGAGAACCTGTGTGTATATGGTAAAAATTCCAGAGGGAGAACCTATGGCTGAAACCCTGGACCCTTGTTTTGAGACAGCAGCACTATCACTGCACCACCATAATGCAGATAGTTAGCAATTGTGAGGGATGCCACCCTGGAACCTTACCCGGCCAGAACACCCACAGCTTCAAAGGACAGGGGGACACAGCTTACACAGGGCTTTGTCTCCCTTGGGATGCTAGATGGCAGGTTACAACAGATTCACATATGGCAATTTGGGAATTGATGTTTGATGTTTCAGACCTGTTGGGTTTTGTGGGTGCTGCCAGGGCATGCTGAGGGGACTGGTGAGCCCTACTTTATTGGGCTCCAACCTCACCTGGAAGTACTTCTGAGCTACAGCTTCAGAACATCAGAAGTAATTCTGGTTGGTAATTAAAAAGAGTTGCCTGCCACAACCCCGGGAGCCAGAGTCAGGGGGAGGGGGATAAAGCTTACATAAATTATATGGTGATCACCAGCCAGTGCCCCAAATTTTTTTCTGACTCTTGTCTAGTTTTTTACAGAGGCACATTTACCAAACAAAATTTCTGATTTCCGAAAGTAATGCCAATACCTTCTTCCAAAGAATCCCCACTTGGTATTTCAAAGATGTCTTGTTACTGCATATTTTGCAATTACAGTTAAGCTTTCTCATTCAGTTTCTGGAATTCACTTCTTAACTTCTTGATGTGAAGACAATTAGAAACAAATATTGTTTAGCTTTATTTATCTTACCTGTAATTTGAACCAATTAAATTAATGTATTCTCAAATAGAATTACAATTTCACTTTCTTTTCAAATCTTAGTAGTTGCTGTAAAAAAGATTCTTCTGCATTCTGCTACAATTTGTCATATTTATTTATGAGTAAACATTATTTTGTAATATGTAAATGATAAAATTCTGCAAAAACCTGCAGTATTTTACAATTTGCTATTCAAATTTTAAAATAATATCAACTTATTGTTTCTGTTGTATCCAATATCTATACATTTTAAGTATATGATGTTACCAGTCTGACTTCTGAATAAAGTGTTTATTGAAACAACGACCATGTTAAGCTTACGTGTCCTCCTGGTTTCTGGATGGGTTTTTCATTGAGGACTCCATTTTCAAAGACTTGCAACTGAAAATGACATTGCTACATTGGCCCCAGCGTGTGTGTGTGGGCATGTGCAAGTGGCCTCTACAATGGGCTGGCATTCGGCCCAGGCCTGTTTCTTGCTTTACTCCCTGTGCTGTGAGGATGGGCTTTGGCTCTTTGTGACTCTGACATGGATTAATCAGGTTTGAAAATGACCAATGACTATTGCTAGTCTGCTGGTGAACATAAAATATAAACTGTTGCTAAATCCAAAGAACATTTTTAAAATACCACAATAAAATAGCGGCATCCTAGGATAAGATCCTCCAAAGTGCTAATTTTTCTGTACAGATGTCCTCATTTTTAGTGTTAGAAAAGGGTCACCCCTGTAACTGAGGATTTTTGTTTGATTTGTTCTTGTAAACATTTTGTTATAGCTTCAGGGCTTAATCTTGTTTTACAGTACTGTATATAAGGCAATAAGTTATTCTGCAATTAATTTCATATGGTAAATATAAGTCTTTATTTTGTCACTGATAAGTTAAATTCTTAAAAAAATCAGTGTTTGTTGTTCTTTTTAAAAAGATGTTTGTATATTTCATTGTTTGAACTTTTCAGCTGCATATTAACTTGTTTTTCAGCTCTGAATACATTCCAGCAGTTCAATAGGTTACAGGCCACCCTTGGAGTGTGCGGCTTGATAATTCAGCCTTCTGATCTGACAACCACTTTCCCCTTTTAATAATGATGCATGTATTTGCTTTTGGACATAGGGAGGCTATGGCTATATTTAATGGTTGTTTTGATGTTCAAAAATGGAAACTTTTTTTTTACAAGAGCATGCACTATTTGTCATAAATCTAGAATTGGATCAGATAAGTGAATATGCTCATCTCCATGTTTCATTCCAGATTTTTTTAAATGTTGAATTTCTTAAAAATCCAAAATTGTAATTTTAAAAGCTGATGAAAGCTGAATTAGGAACACTTCATCTCACCTTCTAAAATGGGATTTCTGGTCAGACGCCTTCTTGTTTGAGGCCCACACTGTTTATGTACCCAGCTGGCAACATGTTGTGTCATAACTTGTGTGCTTAGCTTTTGTGTAGCCTCATGTTAGGAAATGTAGATTATGTACTCCAATTGATAGATCACAGCAAGATGCTAACTGAACAGTATAATCTACCAAGATTAAAGAATAATATATTTTTTATTCTCATTGCAACCTTATTATTTTGTACAGTTATTGTAGCTACTAAAGTAAATACAGTACACAACACAACTGGAGCTTATCCTTAACACTAGAATCCCTGAAGTCGTCGAAAAAACTTGTAATCCCAGCCCATCGTAAATCCCTTCGCATCTCTCCATCGGCGTCTTTTGTTTTGTAAATGTGTCAATCAGCACAAGCAGCAAGCAGCCTGCTATTCCATTCCCACCTTGATGGAGCTTAAGGGAAAAAAGTTCTCCCAGCTCAAGCCAAGGCTCCTTAACTGCATGTGAGGTGCCTGGAGTTGTATAAGGTAAATAATACAATATATTATTATTTCGAACATATTTGTACATGTTATGTCTACAAAGATCTGGGTAAATGTAGGATGAAAGGACATGCAAGGCAAGAAATGCTGAACACATACCTAAAGCAGAAACTGTTTCCATGTTATACTAATAATGATGTGAAGTGTCAAGACTTTAATCCAAATATCAGATAAACACGTGAACTTTTTTTCAAGAATATAATCAAAGTAAAAGAAAAAAAAAACATTCAATTTACATGTTGTTGGCAATGAGTTACAAACCCAAGCTCAAATGTCAATCGACAGAGAGCTAACACATATTCTTGGATGGTGCAGAGGTAAGGACTGCTGCCTTACAAACCAAAAGGTTGTCGGTTCAAGTCTTGGCACTACACGTTTTGAGTAGTGAGCTGCTATTATTATTATTATAAAATAAAAATAACATACATTTGATTAGAGTTTGTAACACCTGGTGTAACTTTTGACAACTTATAAAAGTTAGCGCTTTTTTTTATTATTCAGTTTTATTCTTTCAATGATGTTCACGTGGTAAAATGAACTTGCCTCTCCCTCTTTGAGTTGATGCTGTTTATGTCCATTCTTTTCACAAGAACAGCAATGACCACAGTTGTTACTGTGCTTGATTCTGCTCAGAACTATTTGTTTTACAGGCAATCAAAGATACAATGTTCCATGACCGCTATCAGACTGGAAAAAGGCAGGACCGTAACAACAGACAGCTTCTTCACAGCACTTTCGCTGGCTAATAGACTGCTGCACCGCGGCACAACTCTGGTTGGCACTATGAAGTAAAATGGGACTTCCACCTGCAGCTATAGTCACTTTAGTACATGAGCATTTCGCCACACAAGTGTTTAGGTCTGGCAGTGTCATGCTGATGGTGTATATGCCCACAAAAAAGAAGTCTGCCTGCATTTCCAGTAGCATGCATCATAACGCGGAGTACAGGCAAGATCGAAAAAAAAAAAAAACATATTCAAATGAGAACTCATGTTCATGGAATAGGTTTTCAAATAGTGACGTTTTCATGTATGAATGTGTGTGTGCATGCGCAAGAAAGGTAGAGACAGATTTGATCTCATTCAAGTGGTTACTGGAATATAAAATAAACACTTTCACAAAGGTATAATGAAACAAGTGTGCTTTTATTCAAGAATAAATTGAATAACAAAAAATTCAAGTAACAACAAAATATCAAGAAGACATGATTCACCAGCGTTTGTGTGTCTGCTTATATGCCTTCAACTACTGTATATCTTTTACAGGTAGCAAAACTTTAACCAGCAGTTACAGACTGAAATCAAAGCTTGTTCTTTTGGGCGCATTCACTGTCAGAATGTCACTGCTTCTCTTGCGCAAAAATATCATTTTTGGATGGAATATTCTTTTGATACAGAGGGGGCTGAAGAGTTCAATAATACAGACATTCCCCATAAGGAGTAAAGTCATTACAGGAATCCCTTGTAGATCTGTCTTAAGACCATTACTCATTTCAAATTATGGTAATGACCAATGTTCCCTCTAAGGAGTAGCATATAGTGAGCAAAAAACATTGTTTATGAGCGACATTTTGTTTAACCCAAAAATTTATGAGCACCAACTCCGACGGTCGGAGTGAGCAATCGTGCGATAAGTACGAGCGACGCCGTCGGAATGAGCGATCGTGCGGGAAGTATGAGCGACACTCTTAATTCGTGTGAGCGATTGCTCACGCACTCAGCTTAGAGGGAACATTGGTAATGACCTCAGTTCAGAGATAACCTGCATGTTTGTAAAATTTAATACTAAACTGTAGACACAGCAAATACTGATAAGCAATACCAACTGAGAATAACTTGATCAGTCTTCAAAAACTGAGTGAAAACTTGGAATTAACAGCTAAATGTAGAAAAAGGACTACTTGCACACTCAGGGAAAAGTAACATGAGCTAAAAATACAAAATGAGTGACATTGAGCTATAAGAAACAAATCTTAAAAAACAAAGTAGATGAATACAAGTCATATAATAATATATTAAAATGGTAATGAGTCTGCATCTGGATTATTACAGTATGTGATATCGTTCAGTTTGCTTCTGCAATGAAAACTTCAGAAACTATGAACAGTCGTTCAGCAACTGTAGTTGCGGACAATCTAAGTTAGGGCCATTTTAGTGACTGAAGATGGTGGCCTCAAAAACAGTTTACAGGCTATTTGGCCCCCATTAGAGTTAATAAGATTTCTGCAGAGCTAGCGATCAGAGGGGGAGACAGAATGCTAAAAAAAGTAGCCAGTGTGGCCAAGTGCAGGAATGACAGGATTGCCAGAAGAAAATTTGCAGAGATAACTGGGTGATCCCATGTAATAAGCCACAAAATTAAACAAAAGTAATGGCTCCCTAGGCTTTATTGTCTTGTCCTTGGGCTTCAAAGTACAAAAGTAAAGCTCAACTTCTAGTCATGGGTTAGGGTCAGTTTGCTTAGTATCGCCATCCGGTGAGTCACTTTTGCCAAAATGACATCTCCTTCCAGAAAGCCAGGGTTCTTATGGACGAGGAAGCAGAAGGGGTGGAGTCAGATGCACTCACTTGGCGGTTTCTCAGTGCTACAGGGAAAGAAGGAGAAGACAGTGTTAGTGATAGTGTCCCATTTTGTCACACTGGGTTATTACATACCTAAAAAAGAGACAGTAAGCAGATCCTCCAACATGCCTGGATGACATCAATAATACAAGGCTCTGTGTCTCTTTGTGTTTATTTGAGAATGTACAATTATTGCATGTTTACAGAGAAGAACAGCCAAAATCATCTTCTTTGATGTGTTACAGGAACTGTGCTTTTAAAAATTTTAAGAGATGGGGCTATATAGTGTCGTAATCCATTTTTTCTTAATGGCATACTTCCAGTTTCATCCAGTGAAACGCATAGTTGAAGACAAAAAATGACTGAGTTGCTGTTAGTTCAAACAAACTTAATATCTTACTAGGTTTGTAATGTTGATAATGCTACTATTAAACTAATTTTCATATATTTTGGTAGTACTAGAGTGTTGTACCATAAAGCACTTAAAGATGCTTTTTATTTACATTATGGTAATTTGGAGTTCATGTTATGAAAAGTACCTTATGAATGGCTTTTCAAGAACAGATTAGCTTTTTAAAGCGGGGAAGGCCTGAACGTCTGAGATCTAATTTTCAAAAAATTTCGGAACCACATACTTGATTTACTAATGATGAGACTAAGAGAACAGGTAATAATTGTTTATACTTATTTTGTTTGCGTCTCTATTTTAATGCAGGGATGAAAAGTACCATCTTTTTTAATAAAAAAAACACATTCCAATGGGGTTAGTGACAGGTGTAATAAACCCATTCTCATGATTATAATTAACAGCATTACACATTGATTAGCACATGCAACTAAGTATTTTACTGTACATATGATAATAATGACCCTATATAGAAACCCTATAATATATTCCTTCACCGCTATTGTATCATATCTTGAGACAGCATAAATGTTACCCTTAGCAAAATAGTACTATTGTGAAAAAATTAAATAAGTTGTACATCTGCCTTAGCAATTTAACATTTTTTAAAAATGTTTGTGACTGAAACTCAACTTGGTCATCATAATTATATTTTTACAGTTTTCTGTGATGTGCTCAATACAATTTCTTATCTAGCAGAATATTTCTTTTTGGAGTACCGTTTATACTCACCGATAAGTTCTCTGGGTTCTCGGGTTTTGTATAATTTCTGGTATTTTATAATGTTGGTTGTATAAGTCGAATGTGGAAAACTCTCGCTATTGGTACAAGGGATTATGATATGCTAACGCCCACCTGAGAAAGTAACCACGGAGCACACTGCCTTTTTCTTCTATGTGGGTGCGGCAATGCGCTGTATCAGAGTGTGCTCCTAACCTCTCTCTCTCTCTGTTGTGCCTACATGACCACACGGTAATACCCAAACTATTCCGAAGCAACGTTTGCACTGATTTGTGTTTTTTGTATCTCACATCTTCATACCCCTTTATCGTAAGAGCATCCCTTATCTACGATGAAGCATTTGATCAGAAGAAAATATGAAGCTGGTTTTAAGTTAACTGTCGTTGAAGTAGTGAAAGAAATTGGTAACTGTGTGCTACAACAAAATTCGATGTGCCTGAGAAACTGATACGAGATTGGAGGAGGCAAGAAGATGTAAAAAAAAAAATTAAGTGTTGCATTTTTGAATGGGCCTCTGATTTTATGATCGATTTTTTGGGTTTCAAGACCAAACTTTAACTGAGTATATACGGTATGTGAAATTTTCATTCTGTCTGGTGCCACTGGTCAGATTCCACGTTGCTTAACCAAGCCTTTTGACCCTGCAGTATTCCAGACATACTGTACCTTTGCTCAGGCTGTATTTTTCAATTTCATCTTGGGACTTGAAGGCTAGAGCCCTTTAAAATGACCCATTGATTGATTAATTAATTAATTGTTTTGTGAAGCATTTTATAGGATGCATGAACTTGCACATCTTGGAATTTTGCAATAATCATCATCATTATTATGATGAATCATGATGATTTCTTATGTATTATACAGTTACCCATTGAGCCCAACTTGCACATTTATGTATGCTCATTTGCATTTCTGCTTTTACTACTGAATATTTGACGTTGATATTAAGATATCTTTTAGCAATGTCAATTGGTGTTTGTATTCTATGGCAAAATAAAATGTTAATAGATTTTGTGTATTTTTATTTTCTGTATGAATTTTTATTTGCCTGATATTTTATGATGAGTTCTGCTGGTAGTTTAATACATTGTGAAAGGCAGGTCTCCAGTAAACCTGATGTGAGGGCAGTCGGAAGGTTATCCATGTTGGCTAAGCTGCTGCCTATCATGAACAACACCTTACCAGCAGCTATCAGGCTTCACAACAGATACTTCAGCTACACAAAAAAAATTATCTGGCAAATAACAGTCAACTACTCCTGTTGGTTTCTTATTGTAACAGCACTTTTCCAAGACTTCTTTTGATTTGACAATACATTTATGCCTTTTAAATACTGTATATTGATTTTTGGCATGTTTATTTTATGTATTTACATGACTGTTTGGATGTGTGGAGGACAGAATAAGAAAAGAAATAATCAGAGGCAGGTCAAAAGCGGGAGAAATATCTAAGAATATCTAAGAGGAAAGTAGATTGACGTGGTATAGACATGTGATGAGGAGAGACAATGAATACATGGGCAAAAGAGTGATGGGAGTAGAAGTACATTAGAAGTGAAAGTGAGGGAGGCCAAAGTGGAGGTGGATCGATAAACTAAAAATAGACCTGAAAGAAAAGGGTTTTACTGGGCAGGAGCTGCAGCACCAAGCAGTATGAAGAAAGTTGATCAAGCACATTGACCCCACATAGAAGGGGTTAAAGGTAAAGAAGAAGAAGAATATGTAACTGTTTGGACTTGATTGCATTGTACATATATCTCACTGCTGTTAATATGTTGTCACACTACGCTCTACCTTCCCATAAGGACTGATTTGGAAGTGTTTTAGGAGTTACATTTATGGTACGTTTTGTGTAAGTATTCAGTTACACTTCAAAGCTTCACTACACACTGTACTATATTCAGCAGAAAAGAAGAATCATAAACACGAAGGAGACTGCAGATAAATAAGTTGGAAAATCCTTGACGAATAGCTGAAATGAATACCATTCCTTCTCCTTAGAGAATGAGGATTAACGGAGATATTTTAACAAGATTTCAGGAACTGTGCACTCAATCAGTGGAGTTCAACTGAGGTGAGGTGGTGTGGTTCCTCTTAATGATGGATGGTCACTTGATGGTGTTGAATATGGCTAGATTATCTCCCTACAATGTGAATGAAGGAAATCATGAAGGATCATTTCCAAATGCTGCCTAATGTTGTTTTATTTCTATTTAATTTTTTTTGTTTGTTTTTAACAAACATTGTGGATCTGTGTAACAGTAAAAATACGGTGAAAGGAAAATTTTAGTTAGATTGTCAGGAATAATTTTTATCACAATTTATTCATCATCGAATTTTGAATAATAGACATTTTCTTTTTGAATGTATTTATTATGTTGCTTATTTTGTGCAATAAAACTAATTTTGGTTGTGTATTTCTGGAGTCTGCCACTTACTACTGCTCCTCTGTTCCATGGTCCTGTTACTTGATGCCCATGTCAAAACACAAATACCTCTTCAGGATATGCATCATCACAGTGACACAAATTGTACATATATTGTACATGCTAGATTGAAAATATTAGGGAGTTTTTATTTATTTATTATTTAATATTTTTTGTTGTTTTTACTGCGCATCAGTTAATGTTATGAGCTGTTTTATTAAGCTATATGACTCCTGATCATATTGGCACACAACTTTTAAGTTAAACAGTGGAATACTCTACTCCATCTGTGATGTTTGGGATGATTTAGATAAATAAATGATTGTCAAAACACTATGCCAGAACACTACGCGACTGATCCATGTAAAAGCAATTAACCATCATTGTTTTGAATATTTCTGACAAACATGTATATCTGAAAAAGTATTTATTTCTATTATGTTCCAAAAATTTGCCTGAAAACAGTTCTTTTCAAATAACATTTTTTTTTTAGAAATTCTGCTGTTAGATCATAACACAACTCAAAGATAGACACAGCATGAGTTAGTACAACATACTGTATCTTATCATTAATCCAAAATCAACATCATTGCTAAATGATCCATATCTTTTTACAGTTGCTATAATGATGTGACTAAATCTGCCAAATTGTTAAATCCCAGATTATTTAATGTATGAATATTACAAAAATGGCTGACTTTTACTAATTAGGATTTGGTTTCAGAGAGCCAAGGCATTTTAAGGAAACTGCATGCCATGGCCATGTGTCATTCTTATAGTCAGGAAATTTAGAAAAAAGTGTACTATGGTATCATTTCTACTGAACTATATGCAGTCTTTCATCTAATATACTGGAAAGTTGTTTGATTAAAGATATGAAGCATGTTAGCATAGTATGGTATAGTAGATAGATAGATAGATAGATAGATAGATAGATAGATAGATAGATAGATAGATAGATAGATAGATAGATAGATAGATAGATAGATAGATAGATAGATAGATAGATAGATAGATAGATCTAGATGAAAGGCAATATATATTAGATAGATGGTTGAGCAGGTCTGGCTTTGAAGAGCTCAGTCTTCCAGACTGGCTCATAACCACAGTGATGCGCCTCCTTCCGGGTATGTCCAGTTTTACAAGTCCAGTTACCCACACTGGACTTCTTCTTGGAGCTGAGGAGAAAATAATCAGATGATAATGTTAGCGACAGAACCAGCTGTTGTCCCTGAGTACTACTACATATCTCAGAAGAGCCGTGAAGGTGACCCTCAGACTTGTGTGTGTGATGAAGATAGAAGACTAGTACTCTTCTATCAATTCAACAATTTATAATTGATGAGCAGAGCACAGGCCGCCTAGTTCTAATGTATAAATGCTTCTAAAAAAATAGCTCACAGGTGCGGTGCCAAACCACCAGAGAACATATTTGTGAGGTGGGTAGAAAATTTTGCAGGCCATTTGCAACTCTAGGGTGATTCAATGTCCAGCTCCATGAGAAGCTAAAGGTTAAAGTTTAAATGGATGCTCACTGTTAGCTAATATGGCCAGACATCTTGTATTTCAAAGAACATTCCCTTATATAAACTCCAAAGTAGGTTTTGCTCCTTAATCTTCAGAAATCTTTTCTTGTGTCATTCAGTATATTTCAAATGTGACTAATTTTTCAGTCCCATAAATTCCAAAAACATTTCCCTATACAAATTCTTGCAGACACAGGGGCTTGATTGCTGTACTAGTTCACTGTGTTTAATCACCAATCACATCCTTTTTATTCAAAACAGACAAGATGTGTATCATCATGTGCGTGTCTGAGCAGTTGAAAACTATAAAGCATCATGGCTTCTCTTGATTTTTGAAGCTTTCATTTACTTGATTACTATATTAGTTTAGCACAATACCTTTTTATTTTGGCCATTATCTGTAAATTTATTTGAGGCTAAAGACATCCAGAGATGTTGGTCCTTTCCAACACTTGTTTAGAAAGTATAAAATTAGTAAATACAGTGTATACGTTTAATTTAATTTCACAAAAAATAAAGTTAATGTGCTTTATGATTGCAAAAATAATTATTTATGTCTCTCTTGAGGAAGCACTACTGATTGACTCATCACACTGTGTATGGAGTCTGCATGTTCTGTCTGTCTGTATCCTTTGGTTTTCCTCTTGCAATTGAGTATATTTGTGTGTGTTTGGTGCATAAATGTCACCTAAGATGGTTAGTTGCTACTTTCCCAAATTGGTTCCTGCCTTATTACTAAAGGTGCTGGAAAATGGATATAAATAAAAATGGATGAATGGATAGATGGATACATGGATGGATGTGTGGACAAATTATTGAGGGAATGTGGTTCTGTTATTTGTTAATATACGAGTAGTGTATTCTCTACTATTTGTATCTGGGAGAGAGACTTTTTCATACTGCTGCGAAGTTAATAGAGATATTTTAAATTTAAATTAAATCTAATATTTGTCAATTCATGTTTAATTTTTAATGACGCTCCTAAGCAGTGCAGTAACAGATTAATTGAATCAAAGGGCACAAAGTAGTGTAAATAAACTAAATCCCACAAAACATAAAAATAAAAAACGAGGAAAATTCCTTATCTTCACCTAGATGCATATTGAAACAGTGTTAATCCTCCACTCTTACAACTGATTTCCATACTGTTGCTGGATTTATACAGATGCATCTTCACATATATGACACATTGAAGTAATCCAAATAAATGGTAGTTTGTTTTAATTACTCTGCTCTGGTCTTTCAACTAAAAAGTCTTTTTGAAGTGGAAAGGTTCTGTTCTCACAGACCTTCCTTGAACACTGCAGCTTTACTTTGGAACCGGGTTTGGAAATTTGGAGGGAACTAATGTCATCCAGCAATGTGTCACATCTTCCAGTTATCACTATCAAAAGCAGACATTTGGAAGTTTCATGTTTTCACAGAACCAAGAATAAAAAAGAAATTATAAGCTCATCATTTTTCAAGTATGGTATAATCACAGCTGAGAATGTTTATTCTCTTATAACATATGAAGCTGCTTTCTTAAATATTTCTCCTTTAAACTCTGAATTAGTCCATTGTCCAATTCTGTATGTTACTGAACAATTTGAGTAGCACTGAAGGTAGACAGGATAGCAGCATGTGCTTAAATAAGGTTTGAAATTTCTTTAGCATTTACAGTAAAATTTTAGTTCCAGAAAATATCCTATCATCCTTACATTTACAAAGTAAATCACAAAGATGTAGGCTGGGCTGCCTAAAAGATTATGTGCTGACATTATATGATGTATTTAAAAGATTGACTGAAACGCTAAAGCAACTGCAGAAAACACAGAAATAGGATAAAGCCCACCAAGCTTCATTAATAACAACTCAAAACTTCATCTTACTTTTTTTGTTATTGTTCACACAATTATACGTTCATAATAGACCTAATTTAGATTAAATATTTCAACGCAACGCATGCCTTAAAAAATGTCATAATGTAAATAAAACCTAATTTATTTAAAGTTATTTCATAGCTCTGGCACAGAAACTACAGCACTGTATATAACTGTACATGACCTGCATAATTTATATGGTCTCCAGGAATGGAAATTCCAGACAGTTATATAATATTAGAAGGTAGGAAGCAAAGACTCATCAGGTATACGTAAAATAATGGAAATGTCTTGGTTTTCATAACTTTTTCACTGCTTTATTTCAAATCTAACAGAGCAGTTGGAAGTTAATGGTTTAATTTTAAACAGCTGCCTAAAAGATTCAAATCATCTGCCGGCAGAGGGAAAAACAGTTGATGTACACGAGTATTCCATTCCAGCTGCTGCCAGCTGGGGGAAACTACTTGTGTAAAGGCTACACTAACCAGTCCAAAATATTCACAAATTCTTGCATTTCAGTCATAATCAAAATTGACTTGGCAGGGCCTCTTGGTATAAATAGTCATCCTGGAGAGTTTAACCTTTCTGAGTAAGAGTTACTGTACATTTATTCAAAGAGTGAAATGCTATAGTTAAATTAATTTTCCAGTCTGGCTTTTCCAAATGTCACCCTATAAGTTCACTGTTTTGTGTTTAATGTACTGGCTTACTTATTTACAATAAGTCTTGATTCAGAGTGCTCTGGTCCTCCTTATCAATATCCTCATCTGACTCAGCTGCTCTATCCCTCTTCTTTTGTCTGTTCCTCTTCTACCATCTTTTACACTGTTCTCAGTTCATTTTTTCTCAGACTTTCTCTCCAAATCCTTGAGCACAGTATGGTGGCTGATTTCAATTTGGTAAAGTCAATTTTTCAGTGCAACATCCAGCATGCTCTGTGACATCTTATACCTCCAACTTGCTCAGCTGCCTCTGTTTTAAGGATCAGTTTTGAGCTGTGTGTGGTACCCCGTGCAATGGCACCGTTGCACAGTTTCACACTCCTGGCACCAGGAGCCATAACCGAATGAACTGCGGATGGACAAACAGAGACACAGACAATGAATGTTCCAGAAAACAGAATTCTGATGTGCCAACACTATTCAAAGTAATATCTTCCAAATATATAAAGGTCAATGCAAGAACATTAACTAAAACAAGAAAAATAAGTGCAGGTGCTGTATACAATAATTACAGTGGCTCAATAGCATGTAAAGCTATTTCATAGCTTTGTGAAATGTGAAAATCCAACAAAAATAAACTAAAAGCCTTTTCTTCCTCCTCCTTCTTCATCTTCTTCCACAGAAAGTTCACAAAGTAAGGACAGGAAAATAATCAAAAACAAAAAGTGCAAATAAATTGCACAAAGATAATGATGAAAAAATGAGCGCCCAAAATCACAGATCACATCCACCCAAAATATATGCAACTCAGAAATAAACTGTCCTCACTAATATATACAACTTTAAACCCTCTTCTTTCAACTTTACCTCCTAAGCAACAAAGAAGTGTCTGCAAGCCTGAAGACCAGTTAAAAGATGAACCTTGCCGGTCTGGACTTCAGCATTATACCACTTGTGCTTCTGCCTAGCCAATCAATATTTAGTTTTTCCGTCACACTCCCTCTGTCCTCCTCTGATCAGGTGCAGTGTCACTATTTTAAACCTTCCTTTCTCCTCACACTTATACATGTTTGCACAGTGGAGCTGTGGAGGTAGCAGTCTATCAGCTGTCTTCCTACCTGTACTGATGCTGCAAATGGAACACCGGATTCAGGGTCTCAGAATTCTGACTTTCAAGCAAATACTCAGAAGATCCAAACAGGTGGTCTCTGTGGCATTCTGCACTTTGCTAAATCAAATAGAAGGTCTTCTCCTCGTCCCGCTCTTTACACCAAATGTAGTGTCTGTGCAGCGTGCCATAATGGATTCTATGCTCTTTAGGTGGCTCACTGTCCTTAAAAAGATTGCTTACCATTGCCACACTATTCTGTTTGTGACTTTTCAGACTTTCCATTTTTAGGGGCTACACTGCAGCTGAATGTGAAGCTACTCATTTACGTGATGGAATACTTGCTCATATATTTCTGGTTGATGCAACTTGTCAGCACCATTTGTGGTAAATGGAATATTACGTTTTCATTTACCATCCACTTCCATATAACTAAATATAATATTTAACAGCTTTAGTGAAATACAGTCTCATGGGACCAGACATGATTTTCAAATGAGAATACACATCTGGAAAAGAACCTGTTAAAAAGTTCGTAATGAATAGCAGCAAACTCCACAGCTGGAAAGGCTTTGCCCACAGGATTTTTTTCTAAAAAAACTGCCCTCAATTTTCTCTAGTCAGTGCACCTTATATGGCTAAGGGAGCAAAAGAAACTGAACAAAACATAGAATGCTGACAGAAAATAAAACACATGTAGACCACTGCGGGCATTTGATCCCCACGTGTCTGAGAAGTACTTCTGTCTACTATGATATCTTTCTGTTATTTTGACTATTGCATGTATGGTATAACAGCTGCAAAGGGAGCTTAGATAAGCATTACGGTCTATGGATATACTATGTGTTAAAATACTGCAACTATATTCTGGCATGGCATATTTGCATTTCCAATTAGACAGCAATGTTAACTTATTTTAGTTATTTATATAGATGTGCAGTCAGAAGGCAGATGCTGTGCAGTCTTGTCCATAGTTCAGCTGGAGTTGTGTCAGTGCGGTTAGACTTACATCGACTGCGACACTCTATCATCATAAATGTGAATATCACAGAATACACATACAGCTCCTGCGACAATGTATTCTTCACTTTTACCCGTAGTCCATGTCTTTGAATGTTAAGCTATAATCTGATTTTACAGAAAGCTTTTTCCCTGGCAAACGGTTGTTTATTTCTGACACGTGAAATGTTCACTCTATACATGTGTTACACATTTATACGAGGGGCATTCAAATAAACAGGAATTTATGAGCTACACTTTATTTATTGAATACAATGAAATGACTTACACACTGGTTTTCTATGTAGTCTCTTGCCACTGCAATACACTTGTTCCAGTGCTCAGGAAGCTTCTTAATCCCAGAAGAGTAGAAGTTTTTTGACTGCATGTTGTCCCATTCTTGCACAGCGTCAATAACCTCCTCATTTCTTCCCTTCTAAAAATTCCTTAAGTTGGCCAAAGACATGATAGTCCCTCTCTGGACGATTTGCACCAATCATACACTCTAGACCAAGAGAGACACTCAACCCCAAACTAATTTTTAAGTTTTGAATAAATCTGACATGGAATGACGCCATCATTTGTCAAAAATGTAATAATAATTTGCTGTGCAACACTATCCTGCTCTGACATGTTGATTACAACTGACAGGAAAGGGAGAAAGAGCAGCTAGCACTACTGATGTCAAGTTCAAACATGCATGTGTTTGTCCAATGAGTCATGTCTACCTTGCACTCTTTATAAGAACAGAGCATGAACATTTCTGTTTATTATTGAACGCCCCTCGTATGTTTAATAGGGGTCTTTTTACAAGACTTTGGTTTATCGTAATCAGAAGCTTGATCTCTTTTAGACTAGGTTAACAAGACCACCATTGCTCTTTACAGTTCAACATCACTACCTTTCATGAGGCAGTGGAATGGTTTATAACTTTCATGCAAAATTCATTTATGGTTGTCTTCAGACATACATCTCTGCAAGATTAGTGAGATCATGTCTGCCTGGCCCACTCACTGATTCATTTTAAAGGGGGCATCTTCTACCTCTTCCCTGATTTTCACTATATGCATATCATACATGTTCAGAAATTTTTGATTTTGTCAGTATTTCTCATGTCATACATGTTTAAGCAAAATTTTCAAGAGGAAGGTAACTTTGATGGAGTTAAATACTTCGATACACACTATATTTGTAATATTTGTGCTTCTTTTATATTTGGTTGACCATCTAAAACTGATCAGTGATTTAAACTCTGGCACAAATGCTTCCTGCTCCAGTGACTATGTGTCTCGCATAAAACTTCCTTATGGTATTCTATTCACTACCTTCTCTATGTCTATTATTTTCAAATAGGACAAAAGCAAATATCCCATTGGACAGATAATACTGACAAAAGATAGAAAAGAAAACAATTTCATTCAGTTCAGTTTAATTTTGTATCGTGCTCTTCACTGAGTGCAGGCTCAGAGTGCTGTAACAAGTTTACAGGTAAAAATACAATTATAACTTTACAAATTATTAATTAATGAATATACATAAAGACACAAATTTGTTTAAACACACAGGAAGAAAAGCAGTTCTAAACTGGTTAACATGAATGGAATCTAACAATATATCCATTAACATTATTGATAAACTATGGACAGTTGACAACAGAAGAGATGGGAAAAAAACTCCAGTCAGAAGCATCTTTGTACAAAATATTCACTGTCAGTTATAACAGACAAAGTCAGACAGAGTCAAAGTTCTGGAGACCTGGGCCAGCTGGCCGCCCATCCCTTCCTGGCCATTCAGCAGTAAGTTTGTACTGGGCAGTGTAATAAGATGAGAGAATCTTTCCTTACTTTGATTTCACGGCTCCTAGTATCTCAGATGTTTTTTTCCAAGGGCAGGAAAACAGCTGGGAAGTAGAACAGAGACACAGCAGGTCACTGGGTAGAGAAACAGAATAGAGAAGTGAGAAGTTCTTCTATAGGGGAAAAACAGAGAATAGTTGGTGGTATTAACAAGCAGGTGTCCTTAAATTGTTTTTCAAAATACTTTTAAGAATAGAGCCAAAATTAAAGTTGTAGCAAAACAAAAGACAAAATGATAATCTTTCCTAAGTTTGCTTTTGTTGATTACTCATATTAGTTACATCCGGCCCTGCCGAGAGTGGCAGCCTTTTCAGCAGCTTTGTGTAGGACTATATGTGTATGTGTATTTTTTCTACTTTTATTTTTCTATTTTTATTTATTGATCACTCCTACCACTTTATTTTATGTGGATTTGTTCCCTGGACACACTTACTTTTACAACGTGGGCATGGATTTTTACACGCCGAGACTCGCCTATTCAAGTACTCAACTTCGAGCGCTGAGAACAAATGCCAGTGTCAGTGTGGTTCCCTATTTACATGACGAGATAAGAAGGCGGTATCGTGGCAGCAGAGCCGGCACTAAGCTAAAAATGAAGCGGCTTGCGAGAAAGTGGCGTTTTAAGCCTTCGGTGCCTTCTGTTATTCTGGGGAATGTGAACTCAATCTCAAATAAGATCGACGAACTGGCTGCGCTGGTGAAAAATGTCAGAACCTACAGAGAATGCAGTTTGTTGTGTTTCTGCGAAACGTGGCTAACTAACACCATCCCAGATGCTAATGTGGAGCTACCCGGGTTTAGCACAGTTAGAGCGGACAGAGACGCAAGTACCTGTGGGAAGCACAAAGGAGGAGGACTCGCTCTCTATGTTAATACACGGTGGTGTAACTCTGGACATGTTAAAGTCAAAATCTCCACTTGCTGCAGGGACATCGAACTGTTGGCCGTAAGTCTGCGACCCTATTACTTGCCCAGAGAGTTTGGACACGTCATTGTTGTCATCGTGTATATTCCTCCTCGGGCGGACGTGGAGATAGCGAGTGACATCATCCATTCTGCTGTTGCTAAGTTAGAAACGCAGCACCCCGAGGCACTTGTGCTAATCGCTGGAGACTTTAACCATGTGACGCTGGACAAAACATTACCTGCATTCTCCCAGTATGTGGACTGCAACACCCGGGGAAATAAGACTATTGATTTACTGTATGCAAACGTTAAAGACGCATACAGTGCCACCCCGCTGCCTGCGCTTGGGAAAGGAGATCATAACCTGGTTCTGCTTCAGCCTCACTACAAACCAAAAGTGACAGTCCTACCTACAACCACACGATCATTCAGGAAGTGGACCCCGGAGGCTGAGAATGCTCTGAGACAATGTTTTGGAACTACAGACTGGGATATCCTGCAGGGATCACATAGTGAGAACATTGAGGAGGTTGTTGACTGCACTACTGACTGCATCAACTTCTGTATGGACATTGTAGTTCCAGTAAGAACTGTACGCTGCTATGCTAACAACAAGCCATGGATTACAAGTGACATTAAGGGCCTTTTGAACCAAAAGAAAAGGGCCTTTAAAGACGGTGATCAGCATGAGCTCAAGCGCGTGCAGAAGGAACTCCGAGTCCAGCTCAGGGCGGCGAAAGAGCAGTACAGGAGAAAGCTGGAGCAGAAGTTGCAGAATAACAGCATGAAGGAAGTGTGGGATGGGATGAAGATCATCACTGGCTGCAGCTCAAAGCGGGGTACCACCATCAAGAGAGACGTGAAGAGAGCAAACCAAATGAACATCTTCTTTAACAGGTTTGACCACCCTAACCCACTCTCACCTCGGAGTACTGCACTCTCTACACATCCTTCTGCTAATACCAACATAGGAGAGACATCCCCACCCACAATTACAGCAGCGCAAGTGAGCAGAGAGCTGAGGAAACTTCGTGCCAGCAAAGCAGCAGGTCCAGATGGAGTATCGCCACGACTGCTGAAGGTCTGTGCATCAGAGCTGGGGGGTCCTCTACAGCGCATCTTCAACCTGAGCCTGAAACAGGGGAAAGTCCCGAGGCTTTAGAAAACATCTTGCATCACCCCAGTCCCAAAGGTATCACGTCCTGGTGAGCTGAATGACTTCCGGCCTGTCGCTCTAACATCACATGTGATGAAGACCATGGAGCGGCTGCTGCTTCACCACCTGAGGCCACAGGTCCAACACGCCCTTGACCCTCTGCAGTTCGCATACCAGGAGAAGGTGGGAGCGGAAGATGCCATCATCTATATGCTACATCGATCCCTCTCCCACTTGGACAGAAGCAGTGGCGCTGTAAGAATTATGTTTCTAGACTTCTCTAGCGCCTTCAACACCATCCAACCTCTGCTCCTTAGGGACAAGCTGACAGAGATGGGAGTAGATTCATACCTGGTGGCATGGATCGTGGACTATCTTACAAACAGACCTCAGTATGTGCGTCTCGGGAATTGCAGATCTGACATTGTGGTCAGCAACACAGGAGCGCCGCAGGGGACTGTACTTTCTCCGGTCCTGTTCAGCCTATATACATCAGACTTCCAATATAACTCGGAGTCCTGCCACGTGCAAAAGTTTGCTGACGACACTGCTATCATGGGCTGCATCAGGAGTGGGCAGGAGGAAGAGTATAGAAACCTCATCAAGGACTTTGTTAAATGGTGCGACTTAAACCACCTACAACTGAACACCAGCAAAACCAAGGAACTGGTGGTGGATTTTAGGAGACCCAGGCCCCTCATGGATCCCGTGATCATCAGAGGTGACTGTGTGCAGAGGGTGCAGACCTATAAATACCTGGGAGTGCAGCTGGACGATAAATTGGACTGGACTGCCAATACTGATTCTCTGTGCAAGAAAGAACAGAGCCGCCTGTACTTCCTTAGAAGACTGGCATCCTTCAACATCTGCAGTAAGATGCTGTAGATGTTCTATCAGATGGTTGTGGCGAGTGCCATCTTCTACGCAGTGGTGTGCTGGGGAGGCAGCATTAAGAAGAAGGATGCCTCACGCCTGGACAAACTGGTGAGGAAGGCAGGCTCTATTGTTGGCCTAGAGCTGGACGGTTTGACATCCGTAGCAGAGCAACGGGCACTCAGCAGGCTCCTATCAATTATGGAGAATCCACTACATCCATTAAATAGTGTCATCTCCAGACAGAGGAGCAGTTTCAGCGACAGACTGCTGTCACTGTCCTGCTCCACTGACAGACTGAGAAGATCATTCCTCCCCCAAACTATGCAACTCTTCAATTCCACCAGAGGGGGTAAACGTTGAACATTATTCAAGTTATTGTCTGTTTTTTTACCTGCATTTTTTATTACTCTTTAATTTAATATTTTTTGCTGCTGGAGTATGTGAATTTCCCCCTGGGATTAATAAAGTATCTATCTATCTATCTATCTATCTATCTATCTATCTATCTATCTATCTATCTATCTATCTATCTATCTATCTATCTATCTATCTATCTATCTATCTATCTATCTAGCCTCTCCCGAGGTCTTTATTTTTGTATTTTTTTATATGTAAAGTTCAGATACTGTTTAATATGCCCAACCATCTTTTGTAGTGCTGCAATGATGACTTTGTGGATAACACAATGCATATCTCGTGTGCTCGACAACACAAAATAGTGGTACCCGTGCAAATTACTACAAATAGCAGCGCCCACAAAAGAATAAATATTCAACCTTGTGACATGAAAATGAAAATATGCACAAATAATACATTACAATTAATAATGCACAATAATGCACTGCTTAGGAGCAGGAAACAACCAAATTAATGTCTAGTCATTTTAAAATGATTGGTTTCATACAGCTCGATCAGTCTTTGTTCTGCCTTGCAGTTGACAAGTCAAAGGGTGCATGCAGTTTCAAATCATAACTTATACACTGTAACTTAAAAAATAGTGTAACTTAATGATTGAATATAACTGAAGCTTTAACATAAGAAAACCTAGGATTGTAACATGACAAAGAAGAAACACATTTTTTGTTGGTGATAAAGTTTTTCCAGAATTTATTCTGATTTATTTTTTTTTTACAATAGCTTTAAAATAACCTTTACTGGATCGCTGATTTTTCTTTTGCTACATATTTGACCCAATGCTAGATCCTATCTTGCAAATTCAGCAGTTGCTCAACCATGGGAACCTGGAAGATATGTAGCTACACCCTTTAATTCTTTTTTAATTCATATGACCCAGAGCCCACTGGAACAGATCCCTCTTAGTTTTCATCTTGGAATTTTTTGGCTGGGGTTGACTTGTCTAGCTTTCTCTACTTAATATCTTTTTCATCATTTCTTGCATGTATGTTTGCATTCCTAAATTATTGTCTATATCAGCTCAGTCACTGCTCTTTCCTACCCATTCAGCTGTTCTCCAGTTTCTTCAGCTGACCTTACCAATGATTTTGTCCTCTACAGCAACCTGATCTTCCTTAACTCTTCCCCCCCCTATTTACATTGGTATCAACTATTGTCACAAGAAACGTCTGTGCAATTTTTGCTATATCTTCACTACTTCCTTCCACCAATCAAGTCTATGCTACTTTAAAAGAATTGTTTGTATTTGCAATTCTTTGAAGAATTGTAGGGTGATTTGTAAATGATGATGATGATATTGTCTCTCACTTCATAACAAATTTGGTCTTTCTGCATAACAGATTAGCAGATTCTGCTTAAAGAATGACATATGTCTTTCAGGTGGCTAATGGCAGTCAAGGAAGTTCTAGGTTCTTGGTCACCAAACAATTCATGAACTGAAATGACTATACCATCTTCCTATAATATATATATCATGTTATCTTCATATAGTCTTCACGAGTTATCCTGTTAAGTTCATATAATTTTTCAGATTCAAGCTTTGCTTTAAACCTCATTTTACTCTTAAATTCCAAGATCGCTGGATACATCTTGTGATAGGTGAAGACAGTTTTTAATCTTAAGTGGCCATGTGTATCTTAAAGGATAAATTTGGTATTTTTCAAATCAAATCAGTTATTTTTTCATTATTATAGTATATAATAATTTGCCATGTTATGTTTTCTTTTTTTAGAAATTAAAAGAAATAATCCAAACGTGACAACAAATGCCTTAAATATTACTGAATATGTCCATTTTTCAAGCCAAGATTGTTATTGATGGTTGATCCGTGTCTTCAGATTGTATGCATATTGTAAAACAGCATATGCATATTATTTTAGGAAGAAAAGCATTTTTGAGATTCTAGCGGTTATGTGCTTCACTTCACTCCACTGCTTGTCTCCCTCCATCCTTTCAGCTCCCAGGGGCATGGTTACTTCTAGCATATACTTTTCACCTTCAGGAATCATTTCCAAGTACTACTATAGAGATTATTGAACATTAATGTCAAGATATGTCTGTATTCTGTAGACAACCACACAATAATTACTAAAAATGTCACAATAACAATCTACACAGTCTTTCAGTATATCTGATTAAAAAGATTATAGATAAATCTGAACAACATTTGGTGCTCCACTCATTTCAGTAATGGGCCATTGAAAGCATCTTCTGCAGATGGTCAATTGTAGATACATAGAGATTGCTGCAGAAGTCTGCATTAACGTGAGACAGCAACAGCAACAGTGTTTGATAACGCAATCATAATTATTAAAAACAATTCAAAATTGACTTATAATTGCTATGAATCACAACTCAGAACTACTTCATCATATGATGGGCATGTGTAAAATTCTGTCATGAAGAGTGAAAGTTATTAATGACTTTAAATCAATCAAAAATGTCCTTAATTATTCTTTTATTACCATATCCTCAGCATGCACTATACAATTTAATAATTGGTTTGTCGTGCTTCAATCTGCTTTACCATGGTTTACCTGTAGCTCTATCGCATAATATCTGCCTTTTTCATTTCCACAGTATATTTTATTTTGTGTGCACACACCATGTTTTAGAAAGTGCATAGGGCTGAGTGTTGATTGGCATTATGAACTTAGTATCAATATGCAGGTGACCTTGGCTTTTTCAAAAATCTAATGTTTTGATAAAAAAAATGCAATATTGTGTAATCAGTTCAGTTCAGAATTAATGCCATATGTACAAAGTGCAGTGGAACTCTTATGTGTATGTTTGAGCAACAAGCACCACACTACCACTTGGTGAGAATCATGCTCTGTAGGCTATGTAAAATATAACAACACAAAATGTAACCAGTTTATGCAGTTATGTGTCGACTTATGGCTCCAATTGGGACTGGCCATTTGGCTGTATGTTATATTGGAAGTATATTATGTCAATCTGTGGTATAGCAGGTTTGTGGCTCAAAAAAAGAGGGCCGTTTTAATAAATAATTAATTAATTGGCTGACTCGCTCTCTATCAGTGTGCATGCTCATGCAGCTGCTGGGGGTTGGTGGAGTAATTGGGGCGAGACGCACCTGCATGTGAGGGTGTGTTCTGGTTCAATTGCTTAATTGACTTCCTGTGATACGTGGTTAAGACACTGCGCCCACGGAGGCATATAACAAAGAGCTGCCACAAGAAAAAAGGTGAATTGGAAAGAACGAAAAGAAAGAGTCCGATCATGTCATAGTTCGCATGCGGTACTGATTTATTTCGACGAATCCAAGAGACACGCATCCAAGGGGAGGGGGGCGGGTACCTCCTCACATTTTCTTAAATAGAAACCTTTGCCACTTCAAAGTGTACATATTCAACAGGCTTTATGTTTTATTTTTTTATTGTTTGGACCAGTACCCCTTGAACACCATTTTAAAGCACCAGGACAGGTTATGTATTTTTTAAAGTTAAAAAAAAATACTTCAATTTAGTACTCAAATTCATCTGGTAAATGAATATATACCATGATGGTGAAGTAATAGCTTCAACATGAAAAACGAAGTAGGTGTTAACAGATGGTCTTTTGTGTTCACACAGTATATCAGAATCAGAATCACATTTATTGGCTGAGTATACACACATACAAGGAATCTGACTACAGTTTTGATGACATCTGTCTGTCTGTCTGTATGGCTGTCCGCTTTTCACGAGAGAACTACTTAACGGATTTAAATCGGGCTATTTTCTATAATTTGCTTGCACATTCCGGTTGATTTTGCGACTTCTCTCATTGCGCTATATGTCATAGTTCGCTTGCGGTAACGATTTATTTGTTGGAGGTTGGGTACCTCCTCACTCACTCGCCAACCTCAGGGCATATCTTACCTCCGCTTAGCTAGCGAATGAGAGAATTACTTAACGGATATAGATCGGGTTTTTTTTCTATAATTTTCTTGAACATTCCGGTTGATTTTTTCGACTTCTCTCATTACGCTATGTATCATAGTTTGTTTCCGAGAGAGAGGCTGTGGGCCGAGTGGTGGGGGAAGCGTGACATCAGGAGTGGGGAACCAAGTGAGGGCCTCCTCACTGTCCTGTTTCACTACTACGCTGGCGTAGCCGCAGGGGATAGCTAGTATATACTGTATATATATATATATTGTCACGCACGAGCGCATGGGGAGCAGCTTAAGGACCTGACGTGTACCACGAAACCTCATGCCAGGGAACAACGACAGGGTACTAATCTCTCTTTCTTTGTTCCCTCAGGAAGAATGAAGCAGCACCGCCGTGAATACACCCGGACTCGCTAAACCACAAGACACTTCCGGGTTTCCTTCATTTCCCCCTGGTCCCCATCTGATGACATCACTACCATCCATCTACCACCTTCTCAGATTTCCATGTCCACTTCCGTTCCCACCCCATAAATTGTCCGACTGTTATTTGATTCATGTCTGTTGTTGAATGTGTAGTATATAGGGATGGAAACCCCAAACCTTCATCCTTTCTTGTGTGTTTCTTTTACAGTGGCATAGCCTGAAAGATGTCGGAAGGGCAGGATCTGAAAGTGGTCTTGATGACCTTGATGATGGATCTCCAGAATCTGAAGGTGGAGCAAGCTGCTATGAAAGCGGAGCTGGCAGAGACCAAGAGACGTCTGGCGGCGGCTGAAGTGGTAAATCCGGAGGCCACACGGCCTTCACCTCCTCCAATCGTCCCTCTCGCTGACTCAGACAATATCGAGTCCTTTTTAATGGTATTTGAGAGGACCGCCTCTCAGAACCAGTGGCTGAGGGCGGAGTGGGCCTCCATACTGGCGCCGTATTTGAAGGGCCCTGTGCAGCGGGTTTATCATGACCTCCCCGAGGAGGAAGCCACTACCTACGACCTCCTCAGGGCCGAGATATTCAAGCGCTACCGCGTGACCTTGGGTCAGCAGGCGAGGGAATGGCAGCATTGGAAGTGTGACCCCAAACTCCCAGCCAGAGCCCAGGCATTCGAGTTCTGGGGCAAGCTCGGGCGCTGGCTATGGCCAGATATCAACCAGGCGCCCCAGGTGGTGGAGTAGGTGGCCTGTGAGGGGCTCGTGATTGCTATGCCAGACTACCTCGCCCAGCAGGTCTGCCGACATCCTTTCAAGGACATGAACGGCCTTCTGGAGGTCTTGGAGCCCCATCTGGCATTCGCCCGAGCCGGGGGATCTGAGTGGTCTGCTCGCGGGGCCCGACAGGGACATGTTGCTACCCCTGAGCCCACCCGTTGCGCTGCGGAAGCTCCAGTAAGGCCTAATGAATAGGTGCCCACTCCGCCGCATTGTTTCAAGTGCGGGGAGCTGGGCCATATTCTCACCGCCTGTCCACTCAATGCCAAGCCGATGGACTGCACCTGGGTCAAAGGAGAGAGATATTGTGCTCTGTCAAATCCCTTGGCTGTTCCAAACACGGGAGTGGTGTTGGTAAATGGGCACTTGGTCAGGGCATTATTTGACTCCGGGAGCAACATCACCATTGTTGTCCGCCGCTATATTCTATCGCGACAGTGGTTAACTCAAAAGATGAGGAGGATTCTACAGTGACAGACCTCGATCAGGAAGTGCAAACGGATGAGGTTCCAGACTGGACGACCTCTAACCCGGTCCCACCATCAGATCCACTCACTGGCCTAGACATTCAATTTCGGCCTATGCCGGCTTCATTTAAAAGAGAACAGTGGAATGATGATTCCCTGAAGTTCACCTGAAATGCCATCATTTCCATCGACAGGCCATCGTCGGAAGATTCTCCACCACCGGGACCTTATTTTGTACTTCAAAATGATCTGTTGTATCGAGTAGCGAAACATGAAGGCGAGGTCAGGAAGTTATTGTTGGTTCCGCGGACCTACCAACAGGAGGTCTAAGAGCTAGCGCACACCCATCTCTTAGGTGCCCATCTTGGGGCCAAGAAAATGGAGAGAGTGAAACTCTGATTTTATTGGCCCAGAGTCAATGAGGAGGTCCAACGTTTTTGTCAGTCCTGCCTGGAGTGTCAACTACATCAGATTCCCAGGAGGGACCGTGCTCTTCTAGTTCCGATTCCCCTCATTGATGCGCCCTTTGAACGGATCGGTGTCGATCTTGTAGGATCCATGGAGCCTACGACACAAGGCCATAAATACATATTAGTTATGGTTGATTACGTGACTCGATACCCGGAGACGGTCCCCCTGCGAACCGCTAATAGTAAAAATATCACACAGGAATTGGTTGGTCTTTTTTCCTGAGTGGGCATACCCAAAGAAGTCCTTACGGACCAGGGTACGCCCTTTACTTCGGATATGTTCAGGGAGGTTGCCAAGTTACTCCGTATTAAGCATCTTAAGACGTCTGTTTATCACCCACAGACAGACGGGTTGGTCGAAAGATTCAACCAAACCCTTAAACAGAAGCTCTGCAAGGTAGTCAGCACGGACAGTAGGAACTGGGAGCAGCTTTTGCCCCTTGTACTTTTTGCATATTGGGAGGTGCCCCAAGCCTCCACGGGGTTTTCACCTTTTTAACTCTTGTATGGATGCTAGCCCCGGGGTATTTTGGACATTCTAAAAGAAGGTTGGGAAGGGGAGGCACTTCCTTCTACTAACATTTTGGAATATATCGCACAGTTATGTGATAGATTGGCAAAAATCTGACCTCTGCTAAAAGAGCACATGTCGAAAGCTCAAGCAGTGCAGGCGCGGAATTATAACAGGAACACCTCCCTGCAGGAGTTCCAGCCGGGAGACCGGGTGATGGTGCTTGTGCCCACTTCCCACTCCAAATTATTGGCTCATTGGCAGGGCCCTTACGAGATTAAAGAGAGAAAAGGGCTTGTCGATTATTTGGTAAAACAACCGAACTGTCGACCAAACAAGAGAGTATATCATGTCAACTTACTGAAGCCGTGGAGGGACAGGGAAGACCGCCCCCTCGCCGGCACAGCCCTCTCCTTTTTCTAAGAAAAATCAGTCCTTAACTTCGGCCCTAATTTGACTTCCCACCAGTGACAGGAGCTGGAAACTGCAATCATGTCTGTTCCAGAAGTGGTCAGTGTAGCACCCAGCCGCACCTCGCTGATTCAGCATGACATCGTTACAGACCCTGGGGTGGTAGTCAGGGAATGGCCTTATCACCTCCCAGAGGCAAAACATGCAGAGGTAGAGTTAGAGGTGCAACGCATGTTAGACATATCATTGAGGAAAATCACAGCTCATGGTCCAGTCCCATCGTCCTCGTTTCTAAGCCCGATGGCTTATGGAGATTTTGTAATGACTTTCGGCGTCTGAATCAAGTCTCCAAATTCGATGCGTATCCCATGCCCCACGTGGATGAACTCCTTGAGTGGTTGAGGACGACACGTTATTTGACTACTCTTGACATGACCAAGGGATACTGGCAAATTCCCTTAATGGCATCCGCAAGAGAGATGCACCCCGAACGGGCACTGGCCGTACAAGGTTCTCCCATTCGGACTGCACGGGGCACCAGCGACCTTCCAGTGTCTGGTAGATAGAGTGCTGAAGCCACACCAGTCCTATTGTGCAGCCTACCTTGATGATGTAGTCATCTTTTCCAGCACCTGGGAGGAGCATGTACTGCATGTTTACACCGTCTTTCTGACGCTAGCGAAAGCCGGGCTGAGTATCAATCCTCGGAAATGTTTTTCGGATTGAACGAAGCCAAGTATTTAGGCTACCTGGTGGGAGGCGGACGAGTGAAGCCACAGTGTTCAAAAATTAAAGACATCCTTGAATGGCCCCGTCCGATAACCAAGAGGCAAGTGCAATCTTTCTTAGGATTAGCGAGCTACTACTGTTGGTTTGTACCTCAGTTTTCTGAGAGTGCTGCCCCCTTGACGAACCTGACAAAGAAAAGGGCCCCTTATCATGTGGTGTGGGATGACTCGACAGAATGGGCATTCATTCAGTTGACTGAAACATGGCCCTCACAACAGCACCTGTGTTGAGAACTCCTGACTTTTCTCTTCCTTTCCTCCTCCAGATCGATGCTTTGGACACAGGTCTAGGCGCCGTGCTGAGCCAAAGCATCGATGGTGTGCTAACACCCCGTGATATACCTGAGCTGGAAACTGTTTGACCTGGAGAAAAGGTATGCAGCGGTGGAGCGGTAGGCTGTGGGCAGTGACTCACCTGTGGTACTACCTGTTGGGGCGCGAGTTCACCCTGGTGACTGACCATGCCGCTCTCCAGTGGATGGCTGTCCATAAGGAATCGAACCCTTGAATCACCAGGTGGTTTTTAGACATGCAGCCGTATAAGTTTACTGTCACTTATCGCCGGGGTAACCTCCAGGCTAATGCTGACGCTCTCTCTCGGGTTCATGACCTCTCGTTTCGGGCTGCCCGACCCAATGAGGCTGGGGGGAGGGGGGGTCTTGTCACACACGAGTGCATGGGGAGCAGCTTAAGGACCCGATGTGTACCACGAAACCTCGTGCCAGGGGACAACGACGGGGTATTAATCTCTTCCCTTCTTTGTTCCCTCAAGAAGAATGAAGCAACGCCACCATGAATACACCTGGACTCGCTAAACCACAAGACACTTCCGGGCTCCCTTTGTTTCCCCTGGTCCCCATCTGATGATGTCACTACCATCCATCTACCACCGCGGCTCCTTCCAAGCATTCCATGTCCACTTCCATTCCCACCCCATAAATTGTCTGACTGCTATTTGATTCATGTCTGTGAGAGTGTGTTCTTAGCATGCCACTTCTCCTGACTATGTTTGCATTTCCATTCACTTTCATCACCAGTGCTTAATGCCCAGAGCCACTCTCTAAAATGCACTATGCTACTGTAACGGCCGATCCCTTACCCAGCCGGCAGCTACACCTCCAAGACCTGTGGCCTGGATAATTTACTGAGTATGAATCTAACTATCAAGCCGTACCTCTAACAAATTACACTTTTCCCCACAATCGACAGTGTAAATATAAACACACAAAAGCAGGTATGTAAAATTATACTGATTAAATGTATTAAATGAAACAACAAGACAAATGCAAAAATAGAAAGATAAACATATATAAATATAAATATCCCTCCACCACATCAACAATGAGACACCACCATATTTAAATACAACACAACCCTCCTTTGCCCCTGTAACATATAACAGACAACAAATAACAATGAATGAATGATATACGGAATGAAAGTTCGTGAATTTGAATCCGGTTATAAAAACTGTCCTGAATACAAATGACTACATTATAGATAAATGAGTCGTTTGATTTTCCCGGCAAATGGAGCAACCTCATCGTGATTCCTCGGCGTGTGGTGGATGACGTTCCGACCCCGGGGTCTCTGCAGATGAGGGATGGAAGACAGTCTGGCAAAATGAAAAACAAACTGGTGCGAAGGCGCGATGTGAAAAAACAGCAGGTAAGTTGAATCTGTGGTTGAAAAAATGATCTCCTCTCTCCTTCTCCTTCTCCTCTCTTCTCCCGGCTATTCCCTCCTGATTGCTTAAATAGTCCTGTGACGGCTGTAATTGATTAATAGTGAA
Source organism: Erpetoichthys calabaricus (assembly GCF_900747795.2). Lineage (NCBI taxonomy): Eukaryota > Metazoa > Chordata > Cladistia > Polypteriformes > Polypteridae > Erpetoichthys > Erpetoichthys calabaricus. The sequence continues at coordinate 201,294,389 of NC_041396.2, forward strand.
CAGGTGTTTTCCAGGTTTGAGGCTGTGGTCTTCTTCCATCATCGGGGGACGGCATTCACTGATACACACATAAACAGCAAACGGGACAATGGAAACAAGACGCATTCAATACTGACATTTGACAACACTAACTATGTAGCCCCGCTATAGTACTACTGTGAGAATGAGTGGAAAGCTGCAGATTTTCAGCATCTAGTTTTTATAACCAAATCAACAAATCAACAACCAAATAATATAAACCCACAATCACGTTGCAAAAATAAAAATTTAAAGGCCAAATACTTTGCTTGGACTGCACAGAGAGACATAGCAATGCAATATATAGCTCCTTGCTAAACACCCAGTTGCTGATCATACAATTTCTGCTAACCAGTTCTGTCTTCTCGTGTGGCAAAACCACTTGAAAGATAATCTCTATTAAAACTTATGACTGGAAACACAGCTGCAAAGTGCCAGAAATTTCTGGACAACTAACCACTCATAATTAATTAAACCCTTATATTTTGATTTGCCCCTTTTTATTTCACTCATATGAAAGATTCATCTTGCCAGGTCTTTGCTCTCTCAGGACGCAGCAGGTTACACTCAGGACAAGTTGCCAGAGATTCTTGACACTGATTTTGAGGACAGCATCATTGAATTCTACTGTGTCTGGCTGCTTGAAGAAGTGCTTTCTGCTGTGAAGCTCCACTGCCAATTTTTTTATTTTTTTTGTGTGTGCTGAGAATTGAAATATCCCCAGTCTTTGTTGTTCCTGTCAGAGTGCGAGACTGAAAGCAAAGAAAATAGTCTTAAGCACCACAGACATCAGAGTAGCTGCACTTGATTGATTGACCTAATGAAGTTTAGTGAACCAGATCTTTTTGCCACCTGCTTGTTATACAATAGATATGTTCTATAATAATATTTATTCCAATTTTTACACTCATTTTAAAGGCAATAAATGTGCTTTCTCTCAGAACAGTAAAATGTGTTACAAAAAATACTAGGTAATTTATTGTGTCTTTTCTAGAAAGTGTTATCTATTTATGTGCCCTTTGTTAGAATAAAGTCTTTTTTTTTTGTAATCAGATCTCATGGTTTTCATTATCTGCTATCTGTGTTTTAAAGCACTGAGGAAAGAAGCAGACTGTGGTATCTGTCCGCTCATTCAATTTACTACCTCCAACTTATCCTCTCTGACCTCTGTCTTAATGCTGATGTCTCCATTCAAATTTGATGATTTAGATCATCCTTGCAATGAGGTTGCAGAATTTGTAGATTTTTATACAGCATTTATACAGTTTTCTAACAGTCACTTTTCCACCCAGATACAGAACTGTAAGTGTCAGCATAACCATTAATTATAACAAACTAAAACACATCACGATTAATAACTTTTTTTTTTCTCTATTAAAACCAAAAACCTTCTGTTTTCTACTGTTTAGGACTCAGCAAGGGAAAAAGTTCTAATATTCAAAATCTTTTTTCATGTTAAACTATTATCTTTGCCTTTCACTCCTTCTTTTTGGCAGGCACTTGGGATTATTAAGTTCTTCAAGCCCATAAACAACAACAATTTATAGCTCAAAATCACACAAGGAATACCTCAATGGGCTTTAACAGGCCCTGGTTTTGGACATCCCCCCAGCCTTGACTCTCTAAGAAGACAAAAAATTTGGACGTGAGCGTCAGTAGGCTTTGCATCCTAGGAAACAAGTTACCCAAACTCTTCTATAACATTTCAGTAATTATCTACTACTCTGATGCTGATCTTTCTGATAATAAAATAGGTCATTAAGATAGCAATTGTTGAGAAGAATTCATAATTAATTGCAGAATTACTGTATTTCAGGGTTCCTCTAGAGTGCCTGTTTCTCTTGCACAATTTGGCTCAAAAACTAATCAGAACATTATCATCTTGTAACAGGCTTAAGTTTTGAGTTTGCTATTTTTCTATCCAGCAGTTTTAGCTCTAGACCGTCCTCAAGAAACTGTGACACACAGACAGACACAAACCCATTATCAAGATGTTTTCAGTATCAGGGGACCCTAAAATGGTGAGACCCATTGAAAACCAGAGATCAAAATTTTTGACGAATCTAAAGATTTCGCTACTCCTTCATAGACAATAGGTCATGGTGGGTTAGGGCACAAAGCAAAAAGATTCATCCTTGAGCAACAACCATGACTTAGCACTACATTGTGAACTTAGGGCACTTACATGATCACAAATAAAATAGAAAATATGTTGGGAAAGGCAATTCAGAGAGAGAGACTCCCTTCCAGGTAGGTTGAGTGTGCAATGGGTGTCAAAAAGGGGAGTAAATAAAATACACAAAACAGAGCACAAGTCATTCTTTTCATGGAGCGAGATGGCTGATCAATGATTGCCACATCAGAAATACAACATAATAGTACAAACTACTTTGTTCTTGCACAATGCATCTTACAAAATGTAAGTGCAGAGCACCGTGTCAACTCTCAAGGCAATATGCTAGAATAGATACCACTCGCTAAATACAGAACTATCACATATAAGGACACAGATTTGTTAAAATGATGCATCATAAAAAAAGTAGAAAAGCAACACCATCTGTGAATCAGCTAATTGTAGAACCACAGCCAATTTGTTGAAAAGGAGTTAGCCAAGCCAGACGACAGTTAGAGTCCTGGAGACCTCTGTCAAGAAGCCGCCTCCCTCCTATTGGCCAATCTACAACTGAGTCAGTGCGGGGCCAGCCAATCTGATGTAAGGACACTTCCAGTGCTCCTTTATCTGACATGACTTTTCCATGACAGGCAAACAACTTGGCCATCCTTCTCTTCATAATAAGGAGTAGATTTAACTCTGTCTTCTGTATTTAGTCACTTAATTTCAGGAAATAACCCAAATATTTAGCAGTGCAACACCACTTTTATCCCAAAGAGGGGTGCAGTCCTGGTGTTCCATGTGCATTTTGGCCCTGGTTTAACAGTGAAAGCCATCACCTCTCTCATGCTGACAAATGACTTTGTCTCTGAGCTCTCTTACCTCAGGGACTGAAACTCAGTCTTTCATCAAGTGAAGGCAAATGTTTAGAGAAGAAAGAGATGTGAAAATTGAGGTATACCCTCCTTCATTTCTGTGATTTCAAGTATCAGGGCATAACTACTGTAACTAATATAAAGTTGACACCATATTCTAAAACTGCGTAAATCCAACACTTGATAAAGAAAAAAAAAACAAATAAGAGCCTCAGGATAAACATGATTGCTCCAGAGTACTGTGCCAAACATTCTACTTTTATACAGAGGCGGTAGCACCTCGTAATCATCACCAACTCATTAGCAATACCTAAATTACCTTTTAATTTAGATGGATCCATAAAGGAGTACTTTTTTACACATGGCTTCAGCATGTTGGCTTGTTTTTTTTGTTGAATAAATCATGACAAAGTAAAATCTTGCCTGTGTCATTTGTCTAACTAATGTATATAAGATATGTAAATGACATTTTTGTTAACTTTGAAAATGTCAACAAGTAGCTTTCAGTATTTAAAACAACAAATGGCTTTAAATATTATTTATATTGATGTAAGAAATGCACTTAAAAACATTTAGTGCCTTGCAAACTATTGAACTATAACGTAAAAAAAGGATTTCGTTTTTTCATTAAGAAAAGGCCTTTTCACTATATCCCTGATCAAATATTGGCATCTTGTTTGGAAATGAAAATGATATACATATTTTTCAAATTCTTGATATTAAGTGAACAATTTTCTCTTTACTTTTTGCTATTACAGTGAATAAATGGGTGCAATCTTGGGTTACTACCTTTTTTTCCACCTCAATTTTTCCATTACCTGGATCCTTTAGAGGCAGCGTGAGTCATAATAACTTACTCACAAGATGTCTAGCGAGGACATTACCAGTGTTAAAAAGAAAAAAATATGGGCAGATGTTTGTGATCCAGTGTGTTTATTTCCAACACCTTGAAACATTTTTCATTTTAAAGTAAAGTTTATTACAGTATTACACTATATAAATGATAATAAAAATTATACTGCTCTGTATAGTGAAAAGCAAAACAATATTCATTTTTTAATCTCCTAATACACATGCCTGTTTAATTAATTTCTGCATGTTGGATTGTTTTAAATATCTGTTTATTATAAAACACAATTGTTGTAAACTACATAATATAATTTATCCATTTTTGCTGCATATAAATATTGTGTAGTACAAAGATATTCATTTTTAAAACTTTGAACTGTAAGGTGAAGGATGGCTTGTATGTCTAAAATAAAAAGTCTAGTAATGAAAGAATTGAAGGATGTAAGAACAGTACTTTTTACTCTTTTTCAGTGACTGCTTTTTTTTCTTATTACAGCAATTTCCTATTGTAAGAAAAAAACAGAAGTCTTTTAACTGCTATACAGTATAATACGCTTTGGATTAACAGATAAATCATTTTAACACTCCTGTCAGACACTGTTTTTTTTTTATCACCATATCTAAAAGTCAGTGCTGACCTATTGCTTACGTCATAACAGTTTCTTTCCAGCTTCATCTCTCTTTTATTCTGTGTGGAAAAAGCAAGGAGTCATTTATGCTGAAAACTCTGCAGGTTAATTTTCAACCAAATTACCTCCGCTAAAGCGAAATCCTTTTTGTTCCCTTAGTAACCATAAACATATTCCATTTTGTCATCTCACATTTATTAATATGTTTTGTTTAGATAGCTAAATGGTAACACATCTACAAAATCTTACATTCCAATTAATTGATTTTGTTTTAGATTTAAAAACAGGGAAGTGTAATTACTATACATGCGTAATGATTTTTTAACTTTTATAAATGTCTTTTTCACTACCCAGCAGCCAGCAGTCATGGTCAAAAAGCTATGTTCCTTTCTGCTTTGTTAAATTAGCTGTCTGGTGTTATTGCGGTGCTGTCATTAACATCTTTGCTGAACATAAATGAGTACACAGAAGGAAGTGATTTTTTGTGGTAAATGTTTGATGAAGAAATGGAAGTTTAAACATAGTGAAAAACAAGCCATCATCTATTGCAGAGCCAAAGATTTGACTTGATGACTCAGTTGATAAATATTTGCAGACTTTTTTGTGAAGAAGGGATCCTGTTTTTTACCTAAAAAAGTCAATGGATAAAGGTTTAAAAAAAACACGCATTACTCACAAAACAATGAGATAAAAACAAATGGTAATTCAAGGGTGAAGTGGGATTTTTTTCATGAAAAAGGAATTAACATCTTAATGCCCTAAAAAGGTTTTTAAACTGAACATGTAAGATTCTGTGCATTTTATAGAGGAAAAATACCAAAGTGACAACAATATATACAAAAGGTGGACTCACTAAGCTAAAGAAACAATATATAAAAATAGAAAAAAGAACATCACAGTTACCTCATAAAATTTCAACGTGAAGCCAAATAGTAAAGACAGTCCATCACAAAGCAAACACACACACACACACACACACAATCCATGGAAATGATCTTTTAACCTTTCTTTCCTTTGCAGATGCACACTAAAACAGCCCTGCACTAACTCCATTTTTTAAGTAATCTTTCCCTTTTAATCTAGTCATTTCTCCTTCACTTCCAGGTCATTTGTTAGGTATATCATACTTTTTACTTTGGTACCAACCAAAAACTATTTTCAAAAATGTATATTACGACAGTGCCACTGTTGATCTAATTTGTCCAAACTTGCAATTCATGTTTTCGAAAGCTGCCATCCAAGCTTTAACTTACTGCTTTATTATTTCTTTAATGTGGTAATTAAAACACAAAGCAATGCTCCTTCCAGCCAAATCCAGGCCAGATAAATAGTGCTGATTTTTTTCAAATATTATTTATTTACTAAAAAATTGCTTAACTATTACTCTTTACACATTACAGAATATTTATTACAAAAACATCTCCTCATACACTGGTCCATCTATTTCCAGAAAAAGGTCTGCAAATCTAATAGAAATCAAACACTTAAAGATAATGGACACATAAGATCTCCCTTACTATGCAGAGATTCTTCATGAAAAAGCAGTCATTTGGAGTCTAGTGTCTTTGTTATGGTGCCTTGCAGTAAGGAGGCCGCGGTTCCTGTCCCAGGTCCTCCCTGCATGGAGTTTGCTTGTTCTCCTCGTGTCTGCGTGGTTTGCCTCCCATTATCCAAAGACATGCCAATTAAGTGAATTGGTGACGCTAAATTAGCCCTAGTGTGTGTTTGGGTGCACTGTGCATTCTACCTAACATAAATGTTCTTAAGTAGTTCAAACACCAGGAAACACAAAAAGAACATCACAAGACTCGCTAGGCTTATCAAATCTCAGATGAACTGGGGCTACACAAGATGACCTTTATATAGAGTTGCATTGATGACATCATTGACTTACAATTATTGTGCATCATGGGAAGCATTAGCAACAAACAATGTGAACCTCACAAAATATCGGCACCCATTTATAAAGAAAAAGTTAAAAAATAAATAAACTTTTAAACAAAAAGGACACATAAGGAGTAATTTCTATCTAAAAAAACAGAAAAAGTGCCAAAATTAAATAAAATGTCAATCATAACATAGTGATGTCTAGGACCCTTAATTTAGCCAACTAAAGCCTCTTAAAGACTACCAATCAATATATTATTAATACATTAAGAAAGAATGTGGCATTCTAAATCATTCAGTACTAGGTTTGCAAAAAAATACTGTAGCAGCCAGGAGACAGCCATTGTCAAACAACGAGAGACTTGATGCTTAACAGCCAATAGCCCATCCAGTAAAGAAGTGAAGTGCATCCTTTGACAAACTAAAGATTAGAGAAAAACAGCAAGTCTTCCTAAAATGTGAATAAACAAAAGCTCTATGTATATTTAATCTTCCAAAATGTAATCTTTTTCAGGCATTTTTATCCAATTTTATGCAATTTGGAGGATAAATGCAAGGATAAGAAAGTGCTAGTAAAATATAACAGATGAATTTTCCATAATTTTAAGTTAAATTTAAAAAATGAGAAAAAGAAAGAAGATTTATGTTTACAAAGAAAGTGATTGTGCACGAAATTACAAAAAAATACAATTTGATAGATACAAGCAATAATTTCAACTAGCCAACCCGTGGCGTAGCATAAGCCACATAATTATGTATTGATGGTGAACACTTCCTGAAAGACACAGTTGTCCAAATGGGGTGGGTTGGAGGATACGACTGTAGGTGAATGAAAAGATGGAACTCTGGAGAGGGCAACATACAATTGTCCGTAACTGACAATTGGAGGACCGCCGTCGCACACTCATTCAGCGATTCACATCCGCGACAAACAAACTGTTTTACACGCTGCATACAGCGATTCACATCCGCGACAGACATGATTTTTCTTAGATGGTCCTGTCGCGTCCACCCTTGCACTCGAAGCATACACACTGCCTGGTCATGTGCCCGCTCGCAAGAGCAACTCACAGAGACCCGCCCACCAACTGTAAGACCATGGGATACCCCTCGCAAACTGTTTTACACACTGCATACAGCGATTCACATTGAAGCATACACACTGCCTGGTCATGTGCCCGGTTGCAAGAGCAACTCACGGAGACCCGCCCACCAACTCTAAGACCATGGGATACCTCTCGCAAACTGTTTTACACGCTGCACACAGTGATTCACATCCGCGACAAACAAACTGTTTTACACGCCGCATACAGCGATTCACATCTGCGACAAACATGCTTCTTCTTAGATGGTCCTGCCGCGTCCACCCTCATTCTCGAAGCATACACACCGCCTGGTCATGTGCCCGCTCGCAAGAGCAACTCACGGAGACCCGCCCACCAACTCTAAGACCATGGCGTGTAAAACAGTTTGTGATGGTGGATGCAGTCGTGCGTCGTAACCGAAAAGAATAATGAAAAGTCAACATGGCTCAGAGGTGCATGTGGAGTGTAGCAGAGACGAACGCGAATGACGCCCTGTTTTGTGAGTTGCTGCATCCGAGTTGGTGGGCGTGGCACTGCGAGTTGTCGTCGTATCCAATGACGCCATGCTTTGTGAGTTGCTGCGTCTGAGTTGGTGGGCATGGCTCTGCGAGTTGTCGTCGTATCCAATGATCTTAGAGTTGGTGGGCGTGGCTCCATCCTGCGTGCTCCATGGGTGTCTTACTTGCGCTGGTGGCTGCTTAGTGAATTATATATATATAGATTGTATTTTATACAACACATTTATTTACTGTATTTTTAATTGTTCTTGTATGTTTTTTTGAAGTGTGTAAGAAGCAGAAACTTAACCACGGGCCTTTGGTTTAAGGTAGCCTAATCCAGTAAATCACGTCCCTTGTAATAATAAGCACAAGAAGTTAATTTGATCATTATTGTCACATTATTGTAGAGTAATTCCTATATGTATGTGCTAATCAACTTGCAACATGTTGGAATTCTCTGTCATTGCAGTTAGTGAAAATAGACCTTTCCTCGAAATACCTGTCTTCCTCTCCTGAAAAATGTCAAACCATATTTGATATTAACAGACAAACAACCAATTAAACTCCAGGGACAGCCTGTGCTCAGTATATAAAAAGGGCTATAGTTACTCCAGGCCTTGTAATACAGTTTGTATTTAAATTCACTTCAATAAAAAAAAAATCACAAATAACTGAACATGAAGATCTGAAGGAAAAGGGCTCGACTGGTGAGAAGGTACTGGACCAAGTTGCTTGAAGAAGGCTGTTCTGGCACATTGACCCCACATTGACCCCACATAGAAGTAGGAAAAGATGAAGGGGAAGAAGAAGACGTGACTGTGCCAATTGTTTTAAAAATGCTAATCTTAATAGATGATTTTTTTTACAAGATCTCTGGGTTTAAAATAATTTTGATAAAAGCATGCTTTTTCCAGTTAACACAATAGAATACCATACTGATTTACTGTACTGTACTGTATTAGACCACTTTCGGCTGACTTTCCCATAACAGTTAATGTATTTGGGTATTACAATTACAAGAAACATATAGTGATAAATATTAAGGAATTAACAAATATTTTGCTAAAATATCACAAAATTATAAATCTCTTTGTTCATAAGAATTTTAGTCTCATAAAATTGGAACTTAAATCATGTATTCTTCATCCTGCATCGAAAACCTGGCTGATTCATGTGGAGTTTGCACATTCTCCATTTGCCTTAATTGGTTTTGCTCCAGGTGCTCTGGTTTTATTTCGAAAGACATGTTGGAAAATTTGATTACCAATTCTAAATTGACTCGTGGGGGCTTCTGCTCTGGGCTAGCTCTTGCCTTCTGCTAAGCACTTTCAGGATAGGCTTGGCATATTTATTTTCTGGAAACACTGTATTCACTTCTTTCTCAGAAGAACACTTGTACTTTACATAGCAGCTTGGAGCTGCCAGGTTTCACTATTGACAACTTTCAGAACTTTTCCCATCTGCCTAAAATATTCATCCTGTAATAATGTTTAAGTTTGCATTATGTGTGACATTCAGGGGCTTTATATTATCTCCAATGAAACTGTTTCATGGATTAGGAATAAGAGAAGATTGTGATGTGTCCATAACAGGTAACACTAAGCAAACAAAACAAACATTAGGTAGATAATAAAGAGCATATATGCCATGACATTTGCAAACTCATTTAACCTAATTCAGGATTATGGGCATGGGAGCCTACCTAAGAAGTATCACTCAGCTGTTGACAAGGTGTCAGTCCATTGCAAGACCTACTCACGCAAGTCAAATGTTGTCACAAAGCAACCTAAGGTGCACATCTGCACAGTTTTGGTAAAGTGCCTGCAAGAAAATAAAACAGACTGAAGGAACATGCAGATGCAACACAGACAGCAACTGAGCACAGGCTTCAGTTCATTCAAGATTCTGGACATGTAATTTGGCTACCACTGTGCTAGCGTGACACTCAAATGGGGCTGTAAAAATTCACAGTCAATGAAGAAGGGCAAAGATAGATTATAACAATAGAAACACTGCAAAATTAAAGGAAGTTGTTAAAGTAATTTATCAGTAAGGTCAAAGTATTAAAACCATTGCTGTCACAAGATGCTGGGAAAAACTTGAGAAGGTCTGGATCTTAAGATCAAAGAAGGATCCAGTTACAAGGCCCAGTAAGCTAAAAAAAATTTTGATTAAATACTTTTCTGTAACTTAGCACACTGAACACAGAAGTCACAGAGCGTGTACATTTTAATAGAAGGTGTCCATGGAAGGTGATGCAGAATTGAAAAAAATGAGGAAGCACATGGAGGAAACAAGGAGGAAAAGAAGTGCTTCAAAAGACAAAATGACAGGGTGAATAATAAAGTAACTGTGTTTAAATATAACAATCCCCTTTTTACTAGTTTAATTTGATCTGTTTTATCAGCTCTAATATTGAATAATACAATTGTCTTTCAGTAAGTGTAACTTGCACTTCATTAAATGGAGTTTTACTAATATTTGTATAAGGAAAAAAGCAAAGGCTATTCCAATGTTGGAAAAAGAATGTTAGAGGCATGTTTGAGAAGTATAGCCTTATTATGACTGGGAAGGAATATGTTAATAAGAGAAAGAGGGAGTAAAGATGGGGAAGATTAAGCAGTGAAGGAGGAATGAAAAGCAGCCATTAGAGAAGATAAAGGAATGAAAAATTACAGGCCCTTTCATCCTGGAGAAATATGTGAATGAAGACAGAATGAACTTGACTTCATTTTTACTTTGAAAGGTATATTTGAAACCCAATAAAGGCACACAAACAGTGGGAGATTATTGTGATTGTGATCAAGGGATGTGTAGTGTTCCACAATAGGCTTTGTAAAGTCTTTGATCTTAACAGCTCATACGTGTTCCCTGACAGGACCTACAAACCGTGTCAGTGTCTGAGCTATATATATTGACAGAGACTTTCTGCAAGAAATTCAATAACTATGATTTTTGGACAATCAGGACACCCATTATTTAATATTAAACTTTCCAAAGGAACCAGATATAATCGTATTATTTTTTACATTTAGAAGCACTCCCTGTTACAACAGAAAGTACCTCAAGGGAAGGTGTCATTTTTATTTTGCTCTTTTTGGTATTAATCAATTTATTTTTTTTAATCAGTTTTTTTTTTTTTTTAATTTCTCCAATAGGGGTTTTGAAACTTGGGGAACCCATTATAGACTTTAATTTGTTGACTAAAGATCATTTTGATGTTCCGATGTTCTGTTTTTACCACCATTTTGCTTAGATTTTGTGTACCATCGCTAAGTTGTTGCAAGCTTGTGACAATAGAAGCTGTGACCCATGACGTCACTTTTACAACAGGATAAAGGTCAGCATTGTGCTTCCATGTTGTCCGAGATTCTGGATACAAAAAAATGCACATTGTGGTGTTAGTAGTGTGTTTTGACTTAGGGCTTTGAAATTTCCAGCATGCTTATTTCAACTTGAATTTGGTTAGCATTTAATGGTTCTCTTCAGTAATGTTTAACTTAGGTAATGACCCCCAGTATTGATTTACATTTTTATTATTGGCAAAACTCAATACCTGGTCCAAATTTAAATTCTCTCAGGGCCTGGCAGACAATGGCTCTGCTATGCAAAGTGAGCAGTGAACAAGAACTTTGCATTAGGGGACTGGTGGAAAAGAAATTTGGGTGTATTTAAAATAATCTGGCTCTGATACTGTTCACAATATGAAATGGACATCCTTCATCAATAAAAAAAATGTCTTATTCTGATTGCTACACTGTGGAAGTTCACTTCATTATTTTGAGGCCATGAAGAGGCAATGAAACTGAATCACGGTGTCTATATCCTTTACTCAGCATAGATATAAGTGTTACTCTCAAGTATTGCACACCAGGCTGCTATTTATTGAGAAGAACCAGTATCATTGGACTTGAACTGATATCTACAACACAAGCAATTGGACAAAGGTAGATTTAGCAGTATTGTAAGTTCAATTTATGCTCTACCTTCCAAACTGTTAAAGGTATAATTCACTTCAACAATCATAAATTATATCTATTTATAACCTGATGTTATGATTCATTTGATGTTGTAATTCAAAATATAATTAATTACATTTGAATGTTACCATGCTTGGGTAGCACAGTACCCAGATCCTATATTATCACTATGTTTGTTTGGATTTTCCAGGTACTTTGCTTTCCCACATCTTCAAAAATATGCAGAGAGATATAACATAAAAGATTATAATGTTAAAACACATACTATCATGCTTGATTTTTGTTAATTGAGTTTTGTGTTACTGAAGTACTGTATATGAATGTTGTACAGAACAGTTAGAATAGCTACAAAAATGTGACTCTTTACTTAGTGAAGAGCACTATACAAAAATGAAGCCAATCAAGTTGAATTATTTTGCTCTCAAAAAATAAAAAAATTATGCAGGATAACAGTTTCTTCTAAGTTTAAGTAAAATTGAATTGTTATGTAATTTAAACTTACAAGAACTGAATGATAAAACATACTAGACATGATTAGTCATGCATTTTTCAAGAAGAACCCCTCAAAAACAAAACAAAAAATTTTATGAATATTAATTACTAAATGAAAATGATCTTACTAAAATATCAAACAACTTGAAGACTATTAAGAAGGATAGAGAGAAAATAAAAAGAAAATAGTATGAACACGCCACACCTGACTAGATGGGCTCGTAGAAAGTCTTTAGGCTCTTGCAATCCTATTTTGGTACATAAACTAGTGGAAAAGGAGCATCAGCCTAAATTTAGAGTACACCCTTGAAAAGTCAGTTCATGTTCATTAAGAAAAAATGCAAATGCACTTTGCACCAGCTGAAGCTAAAAAGTTATCGAATATAGATTTGTTGATGTTATACTCTCAAATATTGCAAAAGCTGAAGTGCTGATTATTCTTCTCAATGTCTTCATTTACCTAGTGGTAGTCTATCTATCTATCTATCTATCTATCTATCTATCTATCTATCTATCTATCTATCTATCTATCTATCTATCTGTTTTCTTTAACTTAGCAAATACTCATATTCAAAAACATTTAAATGATGCATTCTACATTATGACTTCATCTATGAAAAATTAAAAATACATAAAATGAAGGATAAAATGACAAATAATCCTTATCAGGGAAAAGCAATTAAATATATTTCACATTGTTTTTTAATTTATTGGTAAACTTTAAAAACTATAACTGTAAACTGTGATAAGCATTTCAAAATGCACCAATCATAAATGTAAAAAGCTTCTAAAAATGAATCAGTTAAGAATGCTCTTCCCTTCATTAAGTATGAAAAACAAGTCTTTTTCCCACAAATAGTGCATCATCTTTTTCAGCTGCTTCCATGGTGTTTAAGTAACTATTCAAGAGTCTGTATCCCCAAGAATGAGAGCCTCTGAGTCACCAGACACAAAAGAGTGCCATATGTACCATTACATAAGCAGTAGGAAAGCAAAGAGATGATCACAGCTGTTTCTAATTCGCTTAAATTTCTTGCTGTCTACAGGATATACAGAATTACTGACACAACCAAGTTATATGAAAATGCATCAATAACAAATTGATCTTTTTATTAAAATTTAACTGATATTATGCCTAATTATGAAAATAGTTCAACTGAGAAAGAATGCATTTCAAATAAAATGATTACAGTAGAAGACCTGAAATATCTGCTTTGACTGAACCAGGTGTTGCACAACCATTCCTTATTGAACTCACTTTACCAAGTCAAGGGACAAATGCGCATTTTTTGCTAATGTCTGATTAATTAAAATAAAAAAAACTATATTAACTATATTAAATGAAAAATGTAAGTGGTTTTAAATTAAAAAAGTAAACAAACAGAAGTAAAAGAATGGGTTTGACATTATATGAATGTAACATTACAACTAAAAGTTAGGAGAAAAGATAACCTTTACTTTAATACATGAAGTACAAAGTTTAAAAATTAAAGCATTTAAAAGAGGTACATTTATACAGGAAAATCAACTGAAAAAGTACTGGAATCTTCTTGATTGAACTACTCTTGGCATACTGATAATTTAGTGCTTTATACATGTGCCAGAGGGCTCCCTGATCAGCTCACTACTGGGAGAGAGGGGGCACTTTCTTTTCCTTTTTTCATGGCCCAAAAAACAAGACAAGTGGGGGTAAGCAAGCTGACAGTAAGGTCAGCAGAAAGTCATAGGACATAGAAACTGGAACCCTGGGAAGGTGGTGTCATCTTGAGAAGACCCCAGTGAAGAGAGGAGCTTGGACAAGCAATTACCTGCTACATTAGTTTAAGATTGTTTCAGTTCTTTAAAGCCTGTGTTCATATCCAGAGGCTGTTCCTTTGCGCTCAGCTACCTCCAAGGCTATCGAATGGGAACTTGTAGGGGTCTTTGCGCGAGTTAGCATCCCTAAAGAAGTCCTTATGGATCAAAGGACGCCTTTTACCTCAGAGACTTTCAGAGAGATGGCCAAGTTACTTAAAATAAAGCACTTAAAGACTGTGGTGTATCATCTTAAAATCGACGGTCTAGTCGAGAGGTTTAATCAGACTCTCAAACAAATACCTCGCAAAGTGGTCAGCGGGGACAGGAGGAACTGAGATCGGCTCCTTCCCCTCGTGCTCTTTGCCTATCGGGAAGTCCCACAAGCTTCTCTAAGGGGTTCTCCATCTTTTGAATTATAATATGGATGGCAACCCCCGAGGAATTTTGGATATTTTGAAAGAAGGATGGGAAGGAGAGGCTCTTCCCTTTACAAATATATTGGAGTGCATCGCACAATTATACGATTGATTAGGACAAATTTGACCCATATTAAAAAGTCAAATGGTGGAATTGTTTCTATTACTGTTTTTTTCTTTTTGAGGTAAAAATTAAATGGGGTTACCATGGTGGTACCCTAAATTTTCACATTGCCTTGCTTGCTTTCTGACCACCGGCAGGACGGAAGCCCAGAAGAAACAGGGACAGGACCTGAATTCTGACCAGGTGGGAGAGTACTGGGGCCGAGTTTCCAAGTGGGGGTTTGTCCAGTGGTCCAGACAGACCTGGTGGAAGCTACGCTCCTATTGTTCAAATCCGGGCTAACTAAGAAACAAGAGGAGAGTATGGGAGAGACTTATAGGAGTGGGCTGGTTCCTATGGGGGAAGCAAAAGGGACTTATTATGCTCTCTCGGAGGAAAGAGTTGTCCCCCTCACTAGGGCAAAGACCCTAGCTAAATGTGGGGTTTCCCCAGACCAGCAGGTGAGAAAGATAAAGACCTGGAAATTCGACCCCGAGCGGCTGACCCAGGAACAAGTATTTGATCTCTGGGAAAGAGTGGCATTATGGCTAAGGCCATTTGAACAAGACCCCCTTCCAGATTGTGCAACAGGTCGCCTGCTTTCTTTTAATCAGAGAGCTACCTGAATATTTCACCCAGCTGGTCTGGAGAGAATTTCTAAACATGGATGAGCTCATTGAGACGTCTAGGATGCCCTCACAATCTGAGATAGCAGAATGGTCCTCTAGCGGACACTATGGGGATTACATCCCACCAAATCTGCCTCTTTCTTACAAGCCGGAGACTGTTCCAAAATCCCCGGACCTGCGGGCATGCAACCTGCTCGGGAAAAAGGAGGAATGCAGATGGAGAGAGAGGGGAGGCTTCTGTGCGCTTACAAAACCCTAGACAATATCACATACGGGAGTAGAAATTGTTAACAGATTTAAATTTGAAGCACTTTTTGATTCTGGCAGCAACATTTCTATTGTTGATTGCCGATATGTACTACCGCGACAATGGGGTAAGGGTAATGACCAGTATAACTTGTATACATGGAGAAATCTGGCATTATAAAAACACCCTATGTTTCATCAGTCATGGAGGATCGCTTAAAAAGTTCCCTGTAGTGGTCCTCCTGAATCCACCTTTCTTGGTGATCCTGGGGCGGGACTGGTCTAATAATAACAAGTCTGTGACTTAGCACAAGCCCATCTCCTAAGAGGCCATTTGGGCATCGAGAAAACATTAGAGTGTATCAAGCTCTGATTTTATTGGTCCGTTTTTATATCTCTTGTTTGGAGTATCAACTACGACAAATTCCTAGGAAGGTCCGAGCTCCTCTCATCCTCCTTCCCTTGATCGATGTCCCCTTTGAAAGGATTGGGGTCGATATAGTAGGATCCTAGAGCCCTCTCCCCGAGGACACAAGTATATATTAGTTCCTGTGAATTATGCTACCCGATATCCAGGAGCTGTTCCTTTGCGCTCAGCTACCTCCAAGGCTATCGCATAAATAGATATAATTTATGATCAGCTCCTCCCCTTGTGCTCTTTGCCTATTGGGAAGTTCCACAAGCTTCTCTACGGGGTTCTCCATCTTTTGAATTATAATATGGATGGCATCCCCAAGGAATTTTGGATATTTTGAAAGAAGGATGGGAAGGAGAGGCTCTTCCCTTTACAAATATATTGGAGTACATCGCACAATTAAACGATTGATTAGGAAAAATTTGACCCATATTAAAAAGTCAAATGGAAGCACAAGCAGCACAGGCTCACTATTATGACCATGGTACGACTCTCCAAGAATTGCACCTGGGGGATCGTGTCATGGTTTTAGTTCCTACCTCCCATTCTAAACTGCTAGCCCACTGGCAAGGCCCTTATGAGGTTAAGGAGAGGAAAGGGCTCGTCGATTATTTGGTGAAACAACCCAATCATCCACCGAGTGAGTGGGTTTATCATGTAAACTTGCTGAAGCTGTGGAAGGAAAGGGACCCCAATCCCTCCTCTGCTCAGCCCTGCTCATTCTTTGCTCAGAAAAAATATCCTTAACTTTGGTGCTGAATTAAATTCTTTGATACCGTATCTCTAGGTCCCGGCACCAGTGATGACATCATTGTCGGTTCCGGCGCCATAGATGACGTCACTTCCAGAATCAAAGACATCACTTCCGGTATTCGGAGCCAGTGATGATGTCACTTCCAGTCCAGAAGACGTCACTTCTGGTTCTGATCCCAATGGTGTCACTTCTGGTCTCGGGCTATAAAGCTACCATCTTTTCCTGTTACATTCAGTTCTGTTTTGGACTCAAACCTGTGAACATCACAATCAATTTCTACCCATTTCCAGCCAAGGTACAATATACAGGTGGCTGCCCCAAACCTTTTTATGTCTGTGGTCTGCTTTTGTGACAACATCCTTGCTTTTGGTTACTGAAGAGCTCATTTTAATCATAGCATTCTTGCATTATTTTAGCCTGATGTTTTGTTCATTATGATTTTTTTAATTTGAGTGGAAAAAAAGATATTGATGCTTGTAACTGCTCATTGGATTTACATATACCTCAGCCTTGACATGTTGTTATACAGCTTTTTTTAACACAATTATACTCCTACTACTTTTTTGCCATTGATTTTTCATATTATATTATTCTCTATTAAAACACTATATTGCATAATGTTTAAAACTGATGGAAATTTTCAGACAGACTTTAGATTTTTGTTATTTCCTTTATAATATAAGACATCAATTTAAAAATAATGATTTGTTTCTATAGGTACAAGCTGAAAATTTGAGGCTAAGCACTTGAAGGGACCAAAACTGACAGATATGAAGATAGAATTTATTAGATGAACAAACAGAGATTTTCAGCAATGGCAGCCTGCGTAATTGGCATCACACACAGGCTGATAAACCCTGGTTCACAAAAGATTGCCAACACTGTCTTCATGACTGAGTAAACGCTGTGCTCTCCCTGTTTATGGCCTCTTGCTGGATTACGTTTTTCTAACTGACCAGTCTCCAGCTGCATGGCCTCTGTCTCAGTGAAGGAACATCTTGTTCCATCATCAGCCATGCATCCTCTTCCTATATTTTGGGCTTCACTTGTTCAAAAAAAAGACTGGTCCGGTAGCTACTGTCCTCTCACAAATCACATACGTTTAAGAAATTTCAACTCAACAAAGTACCTGAGACAGACAATAATCTTAGATTTTTACACTTGGAGATAAACTTTGCATCCTTTGAAGTTTGCAGGAAAACTGAAACAAATAGATGTGAAATGAAATCAACAAAATGAATTTCACATTATTTTGAATAATCAGCAGTGAGACATATGAAAAAGAATTGTAATGGCTGTGGGTTGGCCAGGCTACTGAACTTGTTTTAGTGAGTAGCTGTAAGTGTAAAGTATGGTACTGGTGCCACAATGAGATGGCACCAGTGTGATTTTTTACTTTGAAAATCTCTTAGCCCTTCTTTATATCCTTTAGGCTAAATGTAAAAGTTATTGCATCAGCAGAAAGTATTTCAGGTGAATGCTCTTAAAAATCTCAGATGGATTGAACCGAGGATGTTGGAAAGGAAATAAAATTCATATGAAAAGGTGAATGGTTATTAGCACAGGAAATGAATCACTGTAGAGATTAATTGGTTTCAAAGCTTAGAAAATTAATTCACATTAACTAATCTACTCCACAGATATTGTAACCATATTTCTTTGCAGTCTTCACATCCATCTATCTTTAACTCTCTCAATTTAGGGACAGTAAGGCCTATACTCTTGGTCACAAATATCCCACAAATTAATTTCAGAGCACATTGAGGGTAGATGTAATTTAAAGCTGACTATGAATAGCCACCAGGCCAGGAGTTAAATAACTGACATCCTCCTTTAATCATCATTATTATGGAATAATAGTAATAATAACAAAATCTTAGTAGAGCTGCTGGTGAGGGTGTCCATTGTGATTTTTAATATTTTTCTTTTTTTTCTCCTCTTTCTCTGCACAGTGTCTGCTGGTGATATTTCACATCACATTCATTTAGATTGGGTTATTCCTTGTAGCATTGGCGCAAACTGAAGGTTTAATAATTGATTATGTATAATGTATTTTGATGGAATCTTTCATGTTTGCCTATACCAAGGTACTCTTTTGTGGTGCCCTGGGAAGATTTGGGTCACCAGCTGCCTAAGGACTTATAAATTCTATGTAGGCTTAACGTTTACATTTTTCTTTGCAAGGAAATCTTAGTTTCATATATTTATTCCTTTCAGTGTAATTATAAGAAAATTGGAAAATATATAATGAGGCCTTCACCTAATATGTTAGTGGTTCTCCAATCAGGAAGGTGACAGCAAGGGAGTCCTATGCATTATGTCTTGTCTGCTATGATGGTTACGCTACCAGGGTGTCCCTCCATGCTCCTTTAAGGATAAACTGGGAATGGCAGCAATAGGCATGCTTGACACCAGTAAAGCAACCTCTAGGATCAATTTTGGAGAAGTTTCCTTGGAATGATTACAGAGCTAAATCTTGCAGAGACTTCTGGTCAATGATTCTCTGAGCTTTGAGATAGGAGAAGAACTAAGTCCATGTTTTGAGTGGT